>NC_050460.1:64821991-65081601 GCF_903995425.1 Onychomys torridus | reverse complement strand
TCCCTGCCCTGGCTTCTCATGAGGACCAACTGTAACCTGTAAGCCAAAAAACCACTTCCCTTTACAGCCTTTGCTACACGAGACCTTGATTTTTGTTTTAAAAAAAGGTTAGGGCAAACATTCAAAGTATTGTTTGTAAGAGTATTGTTTCGGATATATCTGGACAAAGGCATGAAGTCGAGGTCAGATGTAAAATTGGTGTGACTGTGGGTACTAGAGAAACAGAACTCAGAAATCTGGAGGTGGTGCCCTATTCAAGTTCTTAGGTCTTTATAGATTTTTATTGATTTGTTTTATGAATATGGGTGTTTTGCTTGCATGTAGGTCTTACATCAGGTGTGTACCTGGTGCATGCGGAGGCCAGAAGAGGGTGTCAGATCCCCTGGAACTGGAGTTGTGAGCCACCATGTGGGTGCTGGGAACAGAACCCCCGTCCTCTGGAAGTGCTCTTAACTGTGGAGCCATCTCTCCAGACCCCGTTTTTATCTTTGTTTATTTAGTTAGTTTTTGGTTTTTCAAGACAGCGTTTCTCTGTGGAGTTTTGGTGCCTGTCCTGGAACTCGCTCTGTAGACCAGGCTGGCCTTGAACTCAGAGATCCACCTGCCTCTGCCTCCCAGGTGCTGGGATTAAAGGCTTGCACCACCACTGCCTGGCCTATTTTTATTTTTCAAAAATTATTTATTTTTATTTTATGTGCGTTGGTGTTTTGCCTACATGTATGTCTGTGTGAGGGTGTTGGATCCCCTGGAATTGGAGTTACAGACAGTTGTGAGCTGCTAAAATCTTGGTAAAAATCTCACACACTCTAGGAGCGCTAGGATTCTCTGTCCAGGTCAGCAGCTGTCTCACGGCTGCCGGCCGTCTCCACCCCTCCTGGGTCTCTTCCTGCTTCTGTCTTGAGTCCCCTCCTTCTTTTCTCCGAGGGACAAACGCCCCCACTCCCGCCCCTCAGGAAACATGGGGGTAGGGTGGGGGAGGGAGGGAGCAAACGTGACCAATGGGGGTGGCAGGGGGCACTCTTATCTCAGGAGTTCAAACCAAAGACTCCGAAGCAAACGCCCAGGCTCCGTGGCGCAGAACAGAAAGTAGGCGACTTGGGGATGAGTTTGAGGGTTGAACTTTGTGAGCAAGGGCCTGGCGCGCTGCCCCAGCCGGCCGGCTACGGGAACTTGTTTCTGTGGGCGCAGGGGTGCACTGTTAACTAGTTAATGTCCTTCCCCCTTTCACTATTATTTATTTTAAAAGAAAGACAGAAGGAGCCAAGAGAAATTGGAGTCAATTCCTCCCGGAGAGGGAGCGGCTGAATTGATTCGGAAGTTGGATGTCTTTGTACAAAGGAATGCAGGGAGACAGAGACAGAGAGAGAGAGAGAGAGAGAGAGAGAGAGAGAGAGAGAGAGAGAGAGAAACCAACAACAACAAAAATAAAACCCACCCATTGCTTCATTTCCCCTCCAAGTCCAAGCACTTTCTATTGTGCAATGAAAAGGCTTTTCATGTTGAGAGAAATGAATCCTGATTTGCAACGCTAAGGGCTTGAGCGTGCGTCCAGGCTTAAGACGGCTCTCAGCTGGGCGCGGTTGCCGCAGGGTGACCGTGGCCAAGTTCCCGGGGCGCTCCTCCGCCACGCGTGGGCCACAGGACAGGCTCTTCACCTTTAAGGGTGGAGAGCCGCGAAGTGCAGCGCGGTGCGAGTGGACAGCCGTTGAGGGGGCACGCTAGATCCCGGGGTCCTCTGGTGGCGCTCCGGGCACTTTTGGGGACCCAGGCGCGCGCGCGCGCTGTCGGGGAGGCAGAGCCCGGGGCGCGGGTGCACGTGGGAGCCGCAGCGGGGGCGGGCCGGGGTGTGGCCTCCCCGCCTCCCAGGCGGGATTTGCATGTGTGTGGCGGCCCCAGACTTCCTGCTCCTTCCCAGCTGCAGGTACGCGCGGGCCGGGCCGGGCTGGAGGACTGTGGGCGCGCAGAGACGCGGGCACCTCCTCACCCGGACCCGGGCCGCACCGCGCCTCCTCGCGCTCCGGTGGCCAGGGCAGCCGCTAGCCGGTCCTGGCTGCCCCGATCGTCCCGATCGCCGGGCTGCGAGGTGGCACTACGCCCCTCTCCGCCCAGCGCGCTGCAGTCCTCTGCGCAGAGCCTGGCAGCTCACTCGTGGGCAGTCTTGCCGCCTCGAGCCCCGGAGGGCCAAAGCCATGAACGAAATGTCCAGCTTTCTTCACATCGGGGACATAGTGTCCCTCTACGCCGAGGGCTCAGTCAATGGCTTCATCAGCACTTTGGGGTGAGTGAGCCTAGGGCAAAGAGGGGGGGCGTCGGGGCCGCCGTACCAGCTGCGTGTCTCTTGATGCCCAGTCCCCTGCCCCTCGATGGCGGGCCTGGGCGCCCTAGTCTCCAGAAGCGAGGGGACACTGGCCTCCCTCTCTGAGAGAAAGGAAGTGCGCTGTTTGCTCAGGTAGTAGTCGGGCGCCCTAGGGAGTTCGCAGGAGGCGTCTGGGCCCACTAAGCCCGCCACTTCGGGCACACTCCTTTTCTTCAGTCGTGGCTGAGGGGTTTGAACTTCCTCTGCAAGTGGTCCTGGGGTGGCGCTGGTGGCAGGTGTCTGGGGCCTGAGTTGGAGAGGGCCCGGCTGTGCTTGGCTGGGATTGGGGGTGGGGTGCTAGGGTTGGCTCAGACTGGAGCCTGGCAGTCATCGCTATCACCCCATCCCGGATCGGTTTTTGATGGGTTGAATCTTCTCATTCTCCTTGTGCCGCATCCCTGCTTTAGTAAGAGTGTTTTCTTTACCCTCCCGGTCCAGGCAACCCAGGTTTCGGCCAGCTGGTCCCCCTCCTTCCCCCCCCCCCCACTTCTCCCGGTCAATTTCCTGTGCAGCAACTCTGGCGCCCCTGGTCCCAGGTTCTCCAGATAACTTTACAAACATTAATTAATTCTGACTGCCACCCCCCAGGGTCTAGGCTGGATAAGCAGGGAATCGATTCTGTCCCAGGCTGGGGCCAGGCCTCTGAGCCAGGAGAGGGTAGAGTCCCAGTATCTTTATAGAGAGCCCCTTGGGCACCTTGCTGCTGGAGATATGGAGAGTGCAGGCCAGGGTCTGGTCCTTTTGCCCCATTCAGTGCTGGCTTGCAAGCGCGTGGAGGGGAGGATGGGGTGGGGTGGGGGCGAGGAGGGCGGGAGGGACTATGTTCTGTGGCCTCAGCTTTCCCAGCAACACTTCTGGGAAAACTCTGTGCCCAGAGGCTGACTTCTGTGGGGGCTTTGGAACTGTGTGTGGGGTATCCTCAGTCCGAGGTTAGCCCTACCCTGGTCGGGCAGGTGGGAAGCTTCTGGCTCACTGTGTTTCTCCACTGGTGGCTGGAATTCAGTGTGCTGTAGGGGAGGAGAACCCACAAGGGCCTCTCTGCCAGAGGAGGCTGAGATGGGAGTTCCTTCTCCCTCCCAGCATCCTTCAGGCTCTCCTACACAACCTCCTGGGTCAGATGTAGATTCTTACACACACACCCCCATCAGATTTCTCTTGTGAAGTTACCCGGGGAAGAGGGGTGGAGCCACATCTGGGCCAGCATCTTTGAAGGCCTGGCCCAGAGCAGTGCCAGGGCCCTGGAAGGGGAGGTCCACAGTCAGCACTTCACATTCTTCTGTGGGACAAGGTGTGTGTGTGGGGGGGAAGGGAGGGTGAAGTCAGAGGTGAAGTCCCAAGCTCTGCAGCCTTTTGGAAAAATAGTCACTTCTTTTGCAGATGTTTCTGACTGGGGAGTTGTTTAAGCACCTTGAGGATTGCCAGAGCCAAGGGAAGGGTCTAAGGTCCCTTTTCCCACCCTCAGGCAGGCTCCCTCATTTGGGAATCCCTCTGCATTCTCTCTCTCTCTCTCTCTCTCTCTCTCTCTCTCTCTCTCTCTCAAATTATTTTATGTGTATGGTGTTTTGCTTGCATGTATGTCTAAGTACCGTATGGGTGCTTAGTGGCCGTGGAGGCCAGAAGAGAGCGTTGTCGAATCCCCTGGGACTGGAGTTACAGATGGGTGTGAGCTATCTTGTGGGTGCCGGGGCGTGTGTGTGTGTGTGTGTGTGTGTGTGTGTGTGTGTGTGTGAACTCAGGTCCTCTGCCAGAAGCCAGTGCTCTTAAGCATTGAGCCATGCTGCCAGCCTCTGCTCCCTGTTCTCTGTGTACTGTCTTCCTGCCCCAGGAGCTGCTTGCTACTTTTAGTCCATGTGGACCCCAGGGCAGGTCTCAGGGACATCTGAGAGCCTCTGACCCCAGGGTGCCCCTTCCTATGCAGCTCCCCTAAAGATGGACAAATGGGCTGTAGAGATGGTTCAGAGGTTAAGAGCACTGACTGCTCTTCCAGAGGTCCTGAGTTCAATTCCCAGCGACCACATGGTGGCTCACAACCATCTGTAATGAGATCTGGTGCCCTCTTCTGCCATGCAGGCAAAACACTGTATACATAATAAATAAATCCTTTAAAAAAAAAAAAAAAAAAGATGGTGTGCTGGCCTAGGCCTAATCTGAGCTCACCTCGCCAAACGTTCAAGTGCATTTCCTGGAACCACCCCCCTGGTCTCTTTACCTTTGCTCCTGTGTGGCTCCTGCCTGCCCGCCTGAGTAAATCTGTCCCACCCTCTGAGACCCAGCCCAGAGTGGCCTCATTTGAAAGCTGAGACCCCACCTTCCGGGGCAGAATTGACCCTGTTCTTTCTGTGACGATTTCAAACTGTTCTCTGGTGGGACTCAAGCTCCCAGTAGGCCCAGCTAACACTCGCTGGCAGGGCAGGGCAGGCAGGGTTAGTGAGTCAACTGTGCCATCATGGAGGCTGCACTGTGCTGGGGACCTGTGAAGAGGAAGGGAGCCAGGCTTCCAGCTGATGAAGAATGGGTGGCTGTACTGTAACTCACTGTACCCACGTGGACTCTCCAGGCCCAAGCTGCAGCATCCTTAGGATCTCCATAGTCCTGTGGAGTAGAGTCTGTAATCCCAGCACTTGGGAAGTGGTAGCTGGGGGATCCTGAATTGAAAGACAACCTCTGCTATATAAGGAGCTGAAGGCTAGCCTGGGCTACAAAGAGCCTGTCTTAAAAAACAAACAAACAAACAAACAAACAAACAAAAAATAAGGCAGGCAGACAAGCAAAAAGGTCAGACTTGGCTGCTAGACTCTAAGAGACTGCATGTTCAGTTGGACTGAACCAAAGTCTCCATGCCTTTGCTTCCTTTTCTGCAGTGCTGGAAGTTGGACCCTGGTCTCAGGCATGCTAACTGTGCATGCTGGTTTGAGGCATGCTAACTGTGAAATCTCAGGCATGCTAACTGCATGCTGGTCTGAGGCATGCTAACTGTGCAAGCTGGTCTCAGGCATGCTAACTGTGCATGCTGGTTTGAGGCATGCTGACTGTGCATGTTGATCTGAGGCATGCTGACTGTGCATGCTGGTCTGAGGCATGCTAACTGCATGCTGGTCTGAGGCATACTAACTGAATTCTCAGGCATGCTAACTGCATTCTCAGGCATGCTAACTGTGCATGCTGGTTTGAGGCATGCTGACTGTGCATGTTGATCTGAGGCATGCTGACTGTGCATGCTGGTCTGAGGCATACTAACTGAATTCTCAGGCATGCTAACTGCATGCTGGTCTGAGGCATGCTGACTGCATTCTCAGGCATGCCGACTGTGCATGCTAGGTGCATTTGTTAGGCAGGTTTCCGTGCTCTGCCACTGAGCTCTACCTCAGTCTTCAATACTGCATTTTAATTACGTCCCCAGGGCTGGAAGTGGCTCTGAGAGGCTGTCTGGGTCTTACTCAGAGTCTGTCTATCCCCGACCTTAACTCTGGCCCTGCAGCCTTTCCTGAGCTGTTGGTGCCCAGGGTCCTGAGCCCTGGGGCCGGTGTGATGGAGCTCCTGGGTCTCTCTCAGTGCCCAGTGTCTGGCGTTCGGTTAGTTTGTGACGTGAATTGGCTGAAGACAGGCAGCCTCAGTGGACAGAAGGCTGGGCCCGCTGGGGAGGTGAAAGGGAACTCCAGTAGAGGCAAAGCAGCTTTGGGTCTGGGACCTGAGCACTTGAGACAGCCAGTTAAAACCTCTTGGGTAATTAGAGGTCCCATGAAGATTGTATATTAACTGGGTTGGGAGGCTGGGAGGGGTCTGGGGAGTGGATTCTGGAGGTAGCTGGGACTCAGGGAAGCAGGCCCACACCTGTTCCTGGCAGGGATGCGTGGCTGTGGCTGGCCTCGCCCCTCACCCAGGTGAGGAGACAAAGGCCAGAGCTGCAAATCAGGCCAGCGGCTAGAGAAAGGTGGCCATGAGAATGCAGGGTGGACCCATCTGGTCCCCTGGAGACCTTTTAGTGCCCACAGGGTGGCTGCAGGGCCCAGGGATTGAGCTGGGAGTACAGGTAAACTAAATCTTGAAGAGGCATTTGTCAGGAAGCCTTTGCTGCCCATGAAAGGCCTGGGATCACTTTTTGGGGGGTCTCAGCACCTCTGGACCTGGGTTACCCCATGGTAAGGTAGTCAGCACATAGGGTTGAGGGCCTCTGCCTTCTCCTGTAGTGCTCTCTGTCACTTTCTGTCCTTACCTAACATGAGGCTGGGTAATGGAGATCAGGACCCTAAGAAGTATGGGGGAAGTGTGAGGTGCCCCAGGTTCTCAGATGAGGATGTTCTCAGGCCAGGAACCTCAGGAGCATGATCCCTGGCTCCTGTTCCATCACTAACTGAATATTTCCACAACTCTGCCTCCTCAGAGTAGCTCCCCATGCTGGGGTCAAATCTAGGGTTCTAACAGATGGATTACATCTCCAGCAAACCCTGTGTATTCTCTTTCTTTTAAAAAAGATTTAATGCCGGGTGTAATGGCACATGCCTTTAATCCCAGCACTCAGGAGGCAGAGGCAGGCTGATCTCTGAGTTAGAGGCCAGCCTGGTCTGCATAGTGAAAGCCTGTCTAGGAAAAAAGAATTTAATTATGAGTGTGTGTGTGGGGGTGGGGTGGGGTGGCGAGAGTGAGTACAGGTACCCGTGTAGGCCAGAAGAGGGTATTGGATCCACCTGGGGCTGGATTTAATTATAAGTATGTGTGTGTGTGTGTGTGTGTGTGTGTGTGTGTGTGTGTGTGTGTGTGTTTCATGGAGTCCAGAAGAGAGTATTGGATGCCCCTGGGGCTGGAGTTTATGTGACCATGAGCTGCCCAACATGGATGTTGTGAACTGAGCTTGGGTCCTCTGCAAGAGTAGTACTTCCTTTAACCTCTGAGCCTTCTCCGCATCCCCACCCTGCACATTCCCTAAGGTGTTCAAGCCGTACCTGGGAATGTCTTAGATGAAGGGTATTTAAAAGAAAATCTAGCTCCCAGCGGGATGTGGTGGCACAGACTTGTCATCCCAGCTACTCAGGAGATGGAGACAGGAGGATTGCAAGGTTAATGGAAAGAGGGCTGGGGGTGGAGCTTGGTGGGAGAATGCTTCCTGAGTGTGCACAGGGCTCCCAGCACCGCAGTGTGTGTGTGTGTCCCAATTCCAGGGCAGATACTCAACTGTGGGTACTGCTGAAGCTTTTGGAGACTCCTGGGATTATTTTTTACTTATATATTATTATTTTTGAAGCCCTTACTGGGATGCCTCACTGAAGAGCACAGCACAGATGAGAGCCCTCCTAGACTAGACCTTCTGGTCTTTTGAGACAGCCTTGCTGTGTGGCCCTGGCTGACTTTAAAATTGTGGTCTCTGTCTTCTTGCCTCGAGCTGTCACGTGTTGGGATCACGGGTGTCCACAAACCCGCCTGGTTTCCTGCTTGTGTACCTGGGCCCCAAACAGGCTGTGAGGAAGCCTGTCTGTGTGGGCTGTCTGCTCCTCGGCTCAGAACTGTCTCTTTGCTCTCAAGGGACTTCATGCAGTCACTCAGCAAACTTTCATTAAGGTACCTACTGTGTGTCAGGTCCTGTTTCTGGACCTAGTTCTAGCCTGTTGCATCCTGGACAGCATTGAGCTGATTTGCTAACTCTTTGGGGTCTTTTGAGCCTTAAATGAGAGCTTGTAATTCCTGGAGGAAGGATGGTCCCTCCCAAGCTGCCTGCATTCCCCAGGTGTATTCAGACCTGCCCTGGCTTAAATGTGGCTTCATTGGAAGGAGGTTCTACACTTTTGTTCTTCAGCCCAAGGCGGTGGCTTAGCCTCAGCTAGTCCCATGTTTGCAAACATGGGTTTTGAAAAAAGACTGTTCTCCCCCCCCATTTAAAAACAAGCATGACCCCTGGAGAAAATATGAACCAACTCGGAGCTGTCTGTAATGGTGCTGCCGTGGCTTGTGACTGTCCCTCCCGGCCGCCAGCTCTGTGATTAGCTGGGTGGTGGTGGTGCATGCCATTAATCCCAGCACTCAGGAGGCAGAGGCAGGTGGATATCTGTGAGTTTGAGGCCAGCCTGGTCTACAGAGTGAGTTCTAGGGCAGCCAGAGCTGTTACACAGAGAAGCCCTGTCTCAACTGCTGCCCCCCCCAAAGATATTTAAAAGAAGATCTATGCTGTGTGTGTGTGTGTGTGTGTGTGTGTGTGTGTGAAAGCCGAGGCTGTTCTTGAACTCCTGATCCTTCTGTCACCCCTTCCCAAGTCACAGGCCTGAGCCACCACCCTCCCCGACTCTTTCTTAACAATTTCTCAAGCATTCAGTTCTGTGACATTCCAAATGTCGTGGTGCAGCCATTGTTTTGTTAGGTAGCTGTCACAGCCCCCCCCCCCATTCTGCTTTTAGTGTCCATGAATCTGGCCATTTGGAACGTCCTATCAGTGGAAATAGTGTGTCCTTTTGTGCCGGGTCTGTGTCACTTGGCATAACGTCCTCAAGGTCCATCCATGCCGCGCGCGCGTGTGCGCGCGCGCACGCACGCGTGTGTGTGTGTGTGTGTGTGTGTGTGTGTGTGTGTGTGTGTGTGTGTGTGTGTGTGTGTGTGTGTGTGGTGAGGGTCAGGATATCGGTCTGTCTATCTGTGTCTCTCTGTGTCTCACTCTCCTTCTCCCTGTCTGTCTGTCTGTCTGGGGTTTTGTTTCTTTTGAGACCGGGCCTAGTTCTGTATCTCTGGCTGGTCTTGAACTCATTGTGTAGCCCGGGCTGACCTCCAACTTGGCAGCGGTCCTCCTGCCTCAGCCTGTCAACTGCTGGTATCAGAACCATGCACCATGATGCAGAGCTTCAGCATTTCCTCCTCTCTCTCCCTCCGTCCCTCCGTCCCTCCCTTCTTCCCTCCATCCCTCCCTCCCCCCCTCAGTATGGTTTATGGAGCATACTGTAAGGGGCAGGCCAGGCAGTAACTGAGTGCCACCTGAGGCCTTTCGTGCTATGTGGCTTTGCTGTGCCTCTACAGTGGGACTTGTTTCGAGGTACCCTCTGAGGGCCCCATGGGCTGCTGCTTCCCATCTTTTCATTCCTGTCCTTAAGACAATGCGGAGGCCTCCTTTATCCCTGTAGCGGAACCATCCAGTAACAGAACGTGGAGAACACCATGCTTCCATCCACATTGCCGCTTGGTCCACCCCACACCTAAGCACGTCACCTTTTCAACTCTAGGCAGCTCTCTGTGCCTTCGAAGGTTATGCCTTCCCGCTACCGCATGTACCACATTCCATTTTGGGGGCCTGCTCCCCCATCCAACTCTCCCCAAAGCACCTACATGTAGCTGTAAATTCTCCATTTTCATCCTATAAACCCAAGACCCTTCCAGCTACCCCTCTGTTTAAAGGTATTTTTTTTTAAAGCTTGGTTTGCTTTATTTTATATGTTTGAGTGTTTCCCTGCATGTATATCTGTGGACTGTGAGCGTGCCTGGTGCCCAAGAAAGGCAGAAGAGGGTGTCAGTTCCCCTGTAACTGAAGTTATAAGTGGTTGGGAGCTACCGTGTGGGTGCTGGGAAGCAAAACCAGTTCCTCTGCAAGAGCAACATGTGTTCTTAGCCTTTGAGCTACCTCTTGAGCCCCCAGCTACCCTTCTTTAAAAGTACGTATTCCAAGGCTAGAGAGATGGCTCAGTGGTTGAGGATGTTTGCTGCTTTTGTGGAGGGCCCAGGTTCGGTTTCCAACACCCTTGCCTGTAATCCATCATCAGGGTATCCAGTGCTCCAGCGCTGCCTCCACAGGCCTCACATGGAGCACACACATGTACAAAAATAAAAAGAAACGTTTAAAAAATACTTCTCCCGCCGGGCGGTGGTGGCGCACGCCTTTAGTTCCAGCACTCAGAAGGCAAAGCCAGGCAGAGCTCTGTGAGTTCAAGGCCAGCCTGGTCTACATAGTGAGATCCAGGAAAGGCACCAAAACTACAGAGAAACCTTGTTTTGAAAAAGCAAAACAAATAAACAAACAAAAACCAAACAACAACAACAAAACCCCAACAAACCAAAAAAACCCCAAACAACAACAAAAAAACACACACAAGCTTATCCCAAAGGCTGAGGATGTGGCTCAGAGGTAGAGTGTGGGGCTCTGGGTTCCAACCTGAGAGACATCACAGGAGAGGGTATTTACCTGGGACCCCTGAGACCTGCAGTGGCCTGGGAGTGTTCATAGCTTGAGGCTCCCTCACCCTGCTGATGACTGTGCTGATCTCTGGTTTATCACCTGGGGATGACTGTGAAGAGTGAATGTAGACAGATAGCTGAAGAGTCCATATAGCCTCCTCCTCCTAAGTGCTGGGATTAATGGAACCTAGGGCTTTGTGAATGCCATGAAAGCCCTCTTCCAGCTAAGTCACATCCCCAGCCCTGCTGGGGCTTCCTATAGTCAGTGACTGGCCTTCTGTGGCAGATCCTGCCCTGTGTCCCCTGGACACCCACTGTACCCTCAGCCTTTCCTCATGGCCTGTGAGCTAGCAACATTCACACCCAAGCTGAGCCCCTGCTCTGAACCCCGTCTTCTACGAACACGTCTGCCCTCTCCCAAGCTAACACAGTGTTGTGGTGGCAGAGCATCACATGGTAGGGAGCCCCACAACTCACGAGAGCACCCCTGGTTCCAACCATGTGAGCTGCCTGTGCATCTTCGGATTTTGCCCCGAGCATCCTGGAGCTCACATGTCTGGACACCTGTTCAGTTATCTGGATGGAGATCAAAAGGAAGGCCTACGTTCTGCCTCTCGGCTCCTAGCTTCTCGCTGTGCTTCTGTCTGGTGGTTGGAGGCAGGACCGTGCTGCAGAGGGTCTGACCCACTTGGCGTCACATGTTCATGACTGTTGCGTGGCTGGTGGGGAGAAAGTGAAGCGGCCTCCGCCCTCGTGGTTGAGTGTGGTGGAGGTCCCATGCAGCGGCACATGGGTGTGATGTCCTGTGGGGTGAGGTGAACAGGGGGGTGTCAGGGGTCTGCGGAAGACAGGATCGGCCCCCTGCTTCTGCCTCACGACTCAGGCTGAAGCCAGCAATTTGGCATCGAACCCTGCTTCAGCTAGTCAGTTGCCCACGTTGCTCTGCTCTACATTCTTGACCCTGTGGACCCTCCCTGGCCTGGCCCAATGGGTGGTGGCTTGGGTTGGGGGTGGGGAGAGAAGCCGGATTGTAGGGTGGGGACACGCCAGCTTTCTGCTTTCAGCTTGGGGGCAGGTTTCTGGGTTTCGATAATCTTGTACACACAGCTGGAATCTGTGTGGATGTCCACCTCCAGCCCTGCCCTCTAGACTGCACTGAATGTACAGCTGGGGCCCCTCCCTGGGAGCAGGGGCTGGGGGAGGGAGGATGGGGGAGGCGTAAGGGAGGGAGAAGAACTCCCTCTGCTTCATCTCAGGGAAGTGAGAGCTCTGAGGTCCCTGAGCCAGCAGGCTGCCCAGCCCAGGGCCTGGCTGCCGCATTGATACCCGTGTTTCGGAAGCCTGGGGTGAATCAGAGGATGCTGCAGGGCCTGTGGGAGAGGAGTTGGTGGGTTAGCTGTTAGCTGTTGCCCCCTGACCCTGTGGTGGAGGGTGTTGGTTGGGAGGGGCCTCGTGGCTGAGGCTTGTCAGGTGACAGGAGGGTGACACTGCGGCCCTATCCCATTTGCAAGGAGGTTTTGAGCTAGCAGGTGGGCAGAACCGAAGGGGTAGCAATCACAAATCTCAGCCTCCAGCTGCTGCAGGTGCTTATTTGGTTAGCAAATCCTTTCCCTCATCTCTCCTGCAGCCAGCTGGCCAGCGGCCCCTCCTCCAGCCTTTGGGACAACCAGGCTCCAAGTGTCCAGGAGGAGACACTTGGTGACAGGGGTCAGGATGATGATAGTGACGTGGATGGCTGTGGTCACAGATCTGTCAATCACTTGTAGGTCCTGCTGCCCCTTGAACCCCTCGCTAGCAGCTGAGGAGATTTCAGGAAAGATACCTATAGGTGGGACTGGGCATGTGGCTCAGTTGGTAGAGTGCTCATGTAGCATGCATGGAGCCCTGAATCCCATCCCAGTACCCTATGAACTAGGGCATGGTGACACACACGTGCAGCCCTAGGGCTTGTGAGACAGATGCAGGAAGATCATAAGTCCTAGGTCAGCCTTAGCTGAGTAGGTTGTTGGTGGCCAGTCTGTGCTACATGAGATCCTGTCTCACCCAAACCCATTTGTGTATGTGTTTAACCCCAGCGCTCAGGAGGCAGAGGCAGGTGGATGGATCTCTGTGAGTTCCAGGCCAGCCTGGGCTCCATGGTGAGGCCATGTCTCAAAAGAAATAAACAAGTGTATGTGCCTCCGTGGGCCCACAGTGCTGGTCCTGACAGCATCCTGTGTTCTCAGTCCATGGTCCAGTTGCTTAGTATGCCTTGGACCTCTGCTCTAATTCAGGGTCCTGCATGGTCAATGTTTGGCCCTTACGCCTCTCACCTCCTGCTTTTCCACCATGATGTTCAGTCCACAGCATCTGGCTTTGGGGCTTCCTTTCACTGGATCAGTTTCCCAGAGAACTCTGAGGAGGTCTGGAGGGATGTGTTGGGCCTGAAGTTCTGCCCTGCTGAGGCGCCTCAGACTCAGTTGCTCTGCAAGTGGGGCAATCTGAGCAGTGCTTCCGAGTGGTGGACTGCGGGTCCGAGGGCTGGGGTCTGAGGGGAGGGCAGTGGAGTCCCTCCTGCCCCGTGGTTCCTCCTTTTCTTCATAGCTTTCCTTCTGGCCCCCTTACAGATGTGTTCTCCTGTGCATAGCAGCCCACCTGATGCTGAGCCAGAAACCCCAGGCCTGTGGGCAGAGCAGCCCTCCGAGCTGGAACCCAGGCTGGAATCATTACTTCTGGGCCAAGTTCAGCTATCTTGGTGTCCCTCCTGGGGAGTCTCACTGAGTGCATAGCTCATGGCTTATTGTCCCCTCTCGTCCCTGAGCTTCCTGAAGCCATGAGCTATGCTGCTGTTGAATTCTGTAAGTTCCATATGCCACCTGGCATGCCACAAAGTGGCTCCTTGGTGCAGGTGGGCATAGGTGAAGAAAGGGATGCTTTTTTTGTGCAGGGGGGAGAGCAACAGCCTGAGATCCCAGCCAATGAATCTGCGTCCTTTTCCAACATCCAGATTCTATCCAGCAGGTGCAACTCTGGATGTCTGGAGAGGGCTCCTCAGACCTCCCCACATCACTACAACCCATCTGGAAAGTCTCAGCGTGCTTGCTGTTGGAAGTGGCCTTCTCCTGGGCCACTGGCTGTGGAGGGGTAGCCAGTGCCCTGGGCTGGAGGTCAGGACACCTGGGCTGGGAACTGCCACTGTGTGTCCCTGGTGTGCAGTTGGCTATGGGTCTCTCCTTCCCCGGGTCCACTGCAGATGGGGTTTCCCTCTGTCCCGTGCTGTTTTCTGTTGATGGCTGAGCTGGTCTGTGCAGGCTTTGAGTCAGGTTCGCCGAGAGGCACTGCCCTACTTCTATCCTAGCCCACACAGGTTCTGACTCATAGTGATGTGTACTATTCCTTTCATGGGGGCCAGGCATCCTTCAGAGTTGGGTAAGGGGCCCGGGGATGGTACACCGCTCTTGCAGAGGGCCGGAGTTCAGTGCCCGACACCCATGTCAGGCAGGTCACAATTGCCTGTAACTCCTGCTCTAGGGGATCTGACATCCTCTTCTGGCAGCCTCAGGAACCTGCACTCACATGTATTAAACCCCCCCCCCCAATTTAAAATAAATGACATCTTACAAAAATAAGTTGAATAGAGAGTGAGAGCCTGGGGAACAGCTCATTGGGAAGAGGTGTTTGCCGCCAATCCTGACCGCAGGGGACCTGGGGATGAGATGGGGCCTTAGCGTGGCCTGGAGAAGCAGGAGGACCCTAGCTGCATCCCGAGGGCTGAGCAGAGCCCTCATACACACGGGGTGCATCTTTGTAAAAGCCCTCATGCTGGGGGTGCATGGAGGGCTTGGTGTGGAGCCCTGGTGGCCTCTGTTTAGAATTACAGCTTGCCCCTCCCTTTTCCTCTTCCACGACACTGGCCTCTCCCCTTAACAGTTTGGGGACCTCTGCACCCCACAGGCTGATGGGAGATCAGATCTGCTGTAGATTCCTGGCCTGATAGCCCGTGGTGACCTCGAGAGGGACATGGCCTTAGGGAGAGCATGATGGGTCTATAGGAGGAGGACCCTGTCCTCGTGTCTTCCTGTCCCCTGCCCCCACCCCTGCACTTTCACGGCATATGTCTTCTGTTGGACTGGAGTTTGTAGTCTGAGGCTCAGATGCAGCTGTAAAGGGTTCTTTGGGGCGACTGAAGCCAGCTTTCCTCGAGGCTATGACTCTTGTCCTGTTGGGGTGTTCACAGTGCACAGGGCTGCTCTCACACACCTGCTAGTGTGCACGGCCCATCCGCCCCCAGAGCCCATTCTCCCCTCCATCAAACTTCAGGCTTTTCCAACTGAGGCCTCCTTTGGCTAACTAGAAATTTAGGATGCCATTTTTGGAGTCGGGGCTTCCATAAGTGACAGGGGCTTTGTTTCTTGGCCAAAATGAGGATTTCAGTAGTGATCTCTGTTTCTGGACCTTGATTTTTGTCCTGACCAGAATCAAGAGGCTGAGAAGCATTTAACTTGTTGTATAAGGGTTCCCGGGGGAGGGGTACTCTCATCTGTCATATATGGCCAGTGGGAAGAAGCCATCCCACAGCTATGTGGTGTTGGGAAAACAGTCCAGACTGCGGGGAATGGTCTAGCCTCACCCCAAAGGGGACTGGGGAGTGTAAGCTGTCCCTCGCACAGTGGGGATTGCACTGTTAGATGTCTGGATCAGCTGTGAGATGGGGGTGAGCCAGGGAGGCAGGGCAGTCTGCTAGGAATATCTGTCCACACTGGTAAAAGCCGGCACAGATGTCATGGAGTGAGGCCTAGAGGCCAGGAGCATCTGGTAACTTCCCTAGAGAGAAAAAGGTCCTGTCCTCCCCCAAGGGAGACCTCACATCCCCGTTTTCTGAGACCTCACCATTGATTCAGCAGACCCCTGGAGACTCCAATTTCTCTCTCTCTTTTTCTGCCTCCCTCCCTCCCTCCCTCCCTCCTTCCCTCCCTCCCTCCCTCCTTCCTCTTCTTCCTCCTCCTCCTCCTTTTTTGGTTTTTCAAGACAGGGTTTCTCTGTGTAGCCCTGGCTGGCCTGGAACTCTCTTTGTAGACCAGGCTGGCCTCGCCTCGAACTCACAGAGATCCACCTGCCTCTGCCTCCCGAGTGCTGGGATTAAAGGCATGTGCCACCATACCTGGTAAATTTCTTCTTAAAATTTAGTTTTACTTGCTTGTGTGCATGTATGTGTGCACATGCGCGTGTCTTTGCACATGAATGGAGGCCAGAAGGTGGGACCAGTTGTCTTACTCATTACTTTTTTACCCACTCCTTTGAGGCAGAGGCTCTCCTTGTACCTGGGACTTGTATCTCAGCTGGGCTGGAAGGCCCCAGGAACCCTTCTGTTTCCACCTCCACCATGGCAGGGGTTATAGGCGTCTGTGCAGATGCCCCATTTGTTCCGTGGGTGCTGGGATCTGAGCTCCACGCCTCATGAGTACTCAGCAAGGGCTCCTAGGCTCTGAACCATCTCTTCAGCCCCTGGGTCTCTAGTGTCCATGCTGTTCTTCTAGTTGTTTTCTGTCCCACCCTGTGGGCAGGAGGCTGGGAGAGGTTGGGAGAGGTTGGGAGAGCGGGGTTCTGCCCGGGAGCCCTGAGCTCTCAGCTCTGACTGAGCCCCCATCTCTTCCGATCCCACTGCAGATTGCCTCTTCAAAGTGTGCCCCATGAACCGCTACTCGGCACAGAAGCAGTACTGGAAAGCCAAGCAGACTAAGCAGGACAAGGATAAGATCGCCGACGTGGTACTGCTGCAGAAGCTGCAGGTGTGTGCACCGATGCGCACCACACGAATGAGCATGGCACTGGGGCGCTTGGCACTGGGGCACACCGCTCTGGGGCACACCGCTCTGGGGCACACGGCAGGATCTCCGCTCCTCAGGGCCAGTGGGGGCTTCATGCATGAGAAGAGCATTTTGAAAACCCTCATGCCAGGCGGTGGTGGCGCACGCCTTTAATCCCAGCACTCGGGAGGCAGAGGCAGGCGGATCTCTGTGAGTTCGAGGCCAGCCTGGTCTCCAAAGCAAGTTCCAGGAAAGGAGCAAAGCTACACAGAGAAACCCTGTCTTGAAAAACCAAAAAAAAAAAGAAAGAAAAAAAAGAAAAAAAAAAAAGAAAAAAAAAAGAAAAAAGAAAAGAAAAAGAAAAAGAAAAAGAAAACCCTCATAGACAAGACTGGCCTAAAAGGCCATGAGTCTGGGCTGGCAGAGTGGAGTTACCTATTTAGGAACCCAACGTCTGCATAAATCCTTGCTGCCAGTTACAGGATGGGTATAGCTCTGTACCAGGGCACATGACTCAACAATTAGGTATGAACAACCCAAACAGCTGTACTCAGATGTACTATCCTGAGGAGTGACTCTGGGGAACCTCATTTGAGAACCTTGGCCTCGTCTTAATTTCTCATTTACTTTATAGAGCTGGAGCTTGGGGCTCTTAGACAGGATCTATCTGCCAGTCCTGTGAGTCTGGATTGAGTGAGGCAGCCCCTCGGTCTCTGACTCCCCTTGGGTTTCTTGGACTCATGTCTAGTGTTGTGGTGCTGGGTCTGCTGGGCCACAAACTCCTGTGAGTGGAGTCACGGCTCGCACACTGACTTTCCTCTGAACAGAGCTCAGGTCTAGCCCCCGGCAGTGGGAAGCTTGGACTATGGTCAGCAGCTTGTGGTATGCCTTTGAGCCCCATGCCCTGAGGGTGGGGGACTGAAATAGGGGCTGGGTGGATCCACCTCATAGCTGGGACCTGGTTGTAGAGGAGGGGCAGAGGGGCTGCCTGAGCTCTGGTCTCAGGGTGGGGTTTTCCCGGGTTTCACCACCCCCCCCCCCCCCCGACAGCCCGTGTAGACTGAGGCTGAGCTGGGGATGAGACACAGGGATCATACTATATATAGCTTTATGGAGGGTCGTGCATGGCTCCCCGCAGCCTCTGTAGCCTGGCTTGATTTACCCTAGGCCTGGAAACAGCACAGTGTGCAAGGAAAGGGCAGAGGGGCCACTGTCCTCAGAGTGCCTGATGGAGGAGGCCTTTCTTCAGAAAGGTTCTGGGCTGATGGCACAGTTTAAAGAGCTTCCCCTTAAGAGATAATGGAGCTCATCCTTGAGGCCACCTGAGCTCCTGTGGCATCAGGGGAGGGGCTGGAGCCAGGAGTAGGGGTCTCTGGAGTGGGAAGTAGCCTTGCCCAGCTTAGTCTGGAGTGGCGGTATCCCAAAGGATGGGGGTAAAGAACGTATTCAGGTTTAAGTTGCCGGGGGTAAAGAACATATTCAGGTTTAAGTTGCCGGATGTGTCAAAGGCATGAGGGCTCAGGGTCCTCTGAAGGTGCCCTCTAGGGTGGGATCAGGCTTCTCAGCCATGGTGAGCTGTCCGGCCACTGGCTGCCGTCTGCACTTGAAGTCTCAAGCCTCTGATTTAGTGGGAGGGATTTCCCCATCCCTGAAGGGCCTCCTGGATGCAGCACGAGAGACTGGAGCCAAGGGTGAGTGTGTGTGTGCCTGGAGGCACCTTCCTCGGGAGCAGCTTCTGACACACACCCCCACCCTCACCCCCACGTGTCTGCAGCACGCGGCCCAGATGGAGCAGAAGCAAAATGACACGGAGAACAAGAAGGTTCATGGTGACGTGGTCAAGTATGGCAGTGTGATCCAGGTGTGGCTTTGGTGCAGAGCACTCCCTGCCGTGTGTGTGTGTGTGTGTGTGTGTGTGTGTGTGTGTGTGTGTGTGTGTGTATCGCTAGTGGATGGCTTGCTAACACCTTTTCAACTTCACCTTTGTACTGTGCCCAGGGGAGAGTTCTTAGCTCAGGGGCCATGCGCACATATGGAGCTAGGCTCTGATCTCAAAGTGTGGCTTTGCCTTTCTTCTGTGCCTCATCTAATTCATTTGTAAACAAGCCAGCGGGGACTGGAGACAGCTCGGTGGTTAAGAGCACTCGCTGCTCTTGCAGAGGGCCTAAGTTAGATTTCCAGCCACCACAGTTTACCAGCTTACAACTGTCTGTAACTCCAGTTCCAGGAGGTCCAATGCCTCCTTCTGGCCTCTTGGGTACTGCATGCACATAATACACATACATGCACGCAGGAAAAACCTTTCTATGCATAAAATAAAAATAATCTTAAAGCAGGGCCAGGGATAGTGTTTGTTAGATTGGGATTGACAGGTGACGTGGAAATAAAAGTAGACAGGCACCTACAGAGTGGAATTATTCTTTAATCAGAACTTCTGAAGTCTCTAGGGAAGTGGAGACTGCCCACTGGGTGTGGCGTGCTTGGGTTTTAGTAGGACGGAAAGGAGATGGAAGATTCCATCTGCACGCCAGTTCCCCTGTCTTCTCAGGGTGGTAGATGCCACTGGAGATATGCTGGTCCTCTAATCAGAGGCTTCTGGGACCTAACAGCCCACAGGCGCTATCAATGAAGCTAACTTTCCTGTGCCAAGCTCCTCAGTCCACCTGAGGCCTTACCCCTGCATTGTTTGCCTGTGGGGAGCGTTGTAAGATTCTGTGTAAGATTAGCTAGGGCTTAACTGGTAGAGTGCTTGCTTGGTGTGCACAGAGCCCTGGGCTAAACCCCAGAGTCTCATAAACTAGGCTGGTGGGTCTCACCTGCAAACCAGCAGTCAGGAAGTAAAGGCAGGAAGGTCAAAAATCTCAGGTCATCCCGGACTATGTCTGAGAAAAGATGACATGGCTAAAATGTGCATAATTCGTGTTTTTTCATGGAGGTGCGGGATGAGCCAGGACCTGTGCGCGCTTGGCAGGTCATCTCCTGCTAAGCTGCACCTTGACCTGGCGTGCAGTTTTGAGACTAGTTGCTTCTCTGTGACAAGGTCTGCATGTTTATGACTGTTTGTGTGTGTCTGACATCCTGTGTGACCAAGGGTCCAGTGTCCTCCTCCCTGAGGGCCTGGCCTCCCAGGTCTGGTGGCCTCACTCCTGCCCCACCTGTGCCTCAGCTTCTGCACATGAAAAGCAACAAATACCTGACCGTGAACAAGCGGTTGCCAGCCCTGCTGGAGAAGAACGCCATGCGGGTGACGCTGGATGCTACAGGCAATGAGGGCTCCTGGCTCTTCATCCAGCCCTTCTGGAAGCTACGGAGCAATGGGGATAATGTGAGCACAAGGCCATGGCCGGAAGGGGCTGGGCGGAGGTGTGGACCACACTCCAGGGGGGTTGCGTGAGGTCCTAGTCCTTTCCTGGAAGGGGGACAGAGCCGAGGGAGGAGACCCTGGTGGAAAATGTACTATTGTTCTTCTCGCCTCTCTTTGCCTTCTGTCTCCTAAGGTGGTCGTGGGGGACAAGGTGATCCTGAATCCTGTCAACGCAGGGCAGCCTCTGCATGCCAGCAATTATGAGCTTAGTGATAATGCAGGCTGCAAGGAGGTGAGTGGGGTGAGGGCACGTCCTGGGGCTGAGGGTCGGCTGCAGACCCCTGGCTTGTGTGTACCCCTCCCCAGCACTGGAACCCTGGACCCCACTGCTTCTCTCCCAGTGTGTGATCTCCTCCTTTACCCCACTGGCCAGCTGCCTCAAGTGTCCAGGCTAGGGTCCAACATCTTGGCTTTGGGAAGCTCCCTGAGCCAGTACAGGAGCTGGGCTGGCTTCCCCCTCCCTCATCCTCCCCCTCTCTCCCCCGCTCCCACCAACCCCTCCCCTCTCCCGCTCCCCGTCCCCCTGCCCCTTCCCTTCCTTGGTCTTGGGCGCTGGCTGCTCTTGGCAGCTGGCTCTGCCAGCTGTGTCACCAGCCTGCCTGCCCCCCCACAGGTCAACTCTGTCAACTGCAATACCAGCTGGAAGATCAATTTATTCATGCAGTTCCGGGACCACCTGGAGGAGGTGTTGAAGGGGGTAAGCTTGGAGCCCCTTGGCTCTGTGCCCTTCAGCTTCCCTCTACCTCCTGGAAGTCCCCCATGTGTGCCAGTGTGGGAGCCCACAAAGGTCTCCTAGTGAGAACTGAGCTTGCTTCACACAGCAGGGCTGCATTAGGGGATGGCTTGACCATGTGCCCTGTGCGTGGTTACTAGGTGCTTGGGATGGTCTGCACTTGGCTGTGCTAGGGGGAGGTCTTTTGCTCCACCCTTGGCATTCCTTTATAAAAGCCCTTTAGAAGAGACAGAAGGGGCTGGTGGGTTTTGACCCAGGCCCTCCCGAGGCTATCCCGTGTTTCTGTCTCTCTCCTCAGTATTTCTATCTAAATCTCTTATCCCTCACTCAAGAGTCCCTGGGGTAAATAAATGTGGGAGCCGGCCCCTCACATCCCAGCTATCTCTTCTCCCCTTGGCTCACCTCATTTCCTTTTCTTGCAAAGGGACATCAGATTCCTCCCCCACCCTGTCCTTCACCTTAGGGTGGCCACAACCTTGGAGCACACTTTCCTGTCTCTGGCTTTTACTCTGTGGGCTCCACATTGTGCCCTGGGCTCTCTTTGGCTAGGAAAGAATGCTCCTGCCTGCTACCAGAAGTCAGTACCTGCCCACCTGCCATCAGGGGTGGGTGCCTCTTTCCTGTCCACATGCCAGGGTGTGTACTGGGGGAGGCGGCAGCTCCAGGCCAGGGAAGGGCTGGCCCAAGAGGCAGAGCAGCCGATGGCCCTTCAGTGAATACCAAGTACCGGGGCGAATGTTTGTGAAGCCTAAAAACCAAGTTTCTGATGGAGAGGCAGGTTAGGGGTAGGGTATCAAAGGGTGTGAGGCACCCTACTTAGAATATTCTCGGGAGCTGTGGGGATGCTAGGCCTCCAAGCAGGTGCCTTGAGGCCAGTGTGCTCCCTGCTCAGGAGCCCCAGGGTGCCCTTCACGGCTCTCCTTCCAGGCTGTACTTAGACAATGCTGCTTCCTGCGCCCCTCTGATTGCCCTGGCTGCCCCGTCAACCTGGGCTGCTCAATGCTTTCTCCCTCTGTCCACTGAACCTTCATACTGTCCAAGCATCAGCCAGAGCCCAACCATGTGTTTCTCCCCAAAGCCTCCGGTGACACGTTCTAGTCCCAGCTTTGGGCAGCATGTATAAAACAAGCCCCTGGGCTCTGCCATCCCACTCTAGCTTCTGGTGAGGCCGTCGTGGCGTTGCGGTTAGCTCCAGACAAGCTAGAGGAAGCAAGGCATTCTCATCAAAGCCCACCTGTCTGTCCCTTCCTCTGCACCGGCCACACTGTCCCTGGGTTCTGCTGAGGGACGGAGGCCCTGGGTACAGGTGTATCACTCACTTCCGCCTCCACCTGACAGGTGTCCCCTGAGCACTGTGTCCAGAGGCAGGGTCAGTGCAGGAAGACAGATAATTGCCATTAGATGATCATGGGGTGGCAGCCATGCTCTGAGAACCGGCTGAGTGGCCGCTGCAGGGGCAGGAAGTATGCAGGAGGGATCAAGGTGTGGGCCCGGGACTGAGGCAGGGGCTCTCCCGCCTGCCCCTGGCTGCGTGGCTCTTGGCAGGCTGCCTCCCTTCTCTGCCTGGGTAGTGTAGCGTTACTCCATCAAACCTTGAGATAAAGTGTCTACCGGAAGTCAGAGTGGCTCCCATTTTACAGAAGACACAGCTGAGGCTCAAGGACATTAAGGAACATAGCGCAGCCCCTCGCATAGTGTGAAAGCGAGATTCCAACTCAGTTCTTGTGTAAGGTCTGGAGGTGGACAAGCCACGGCTGCCACCCTCCAGCTGCCAGAGAGCAAAAAAAAATGGTGGGTGGGGGTCTTAGGAGAGGGTGGCCCTGGGCTGGGAGACTGAGAAGTGGGGGGGTCCTTCCTGCCTTCCTGGACATGGCATTAGAGGCATTTGGAGATACCAGGAGGGAGGAGGTGCCAGGTGGCTTGGAGTATGCAGACCTGAGGTAGAGGACTATGCAGCGCACCCGGCTGCCCTGTGGCTTCTCACTGTCAGCTCGCGGGGTCCGGCGGGCTGCGTCTGAGGGACTGGGCCTCGCCCAGGGTCCCTGAGCCTGGAGGCGTGACTGCGAACACCGGACCCCTCCTAATGCCCACAGGGAGATGTGGTGCGGCTGTTCCACGCGGAGCAGGAGAAGTTCCTCACCTGTGATGAGTACAAGGGCAAGCTGCAGGTGTTCCTGCGAACCACCCTGCGCCAGTCCGCCACCGCAGCCACCAGCTCTAATGCACTCTGGGAGGTGGAGGTCAGAGCCCACACTCTGGCTTCACCCCCCACCCGCCACCCTGTACCCTAGAGGATGGGGTGAATGTCCCATCCTTCCCCTGGCCTGGGCACTTTGATCCTGCAGGCTTCCCAGGGTCTGGACTTCCCTTTCCATCCTGGCCCTTCCTCTCCACCTCACCCTTACATGTCCCCAGGTGGTCCACCACGACCCCTGCCGAGGCGGAGCAGGACACTGGAATGGCCTGTACCGGTTCAAGCACCTGGCCACAGGCAACTATCTGGCTGCCGAGGTGAGTGAGAGCGGATCGTGCATGGCGTCTGTGTGCTGGGGACACAGGGTGCATGTGCATGCTTGCTCATGCATGGGCCTATGGAGAAGGGACCGTGAAGGCCTCCCCTGCACAGCTCTCCTAGGAGTCACGCGGCCTTTGGGCCTGGGGTAGGCGCCTTGGAGTGCCTTCTGGGTATGACCCTGTGTTTGGGGGCGGTGCTGGTAGGATAGTAATCCCCACACACACACACACACACCTTGTACCTCTGTTCAGGAAAACCCCAGCTACAAAGGTGATGCCTCAGATCCCAAAGCAGCAGGATTGGTGAGGAGTGGGACAGCCCATCTGCCTGTGGGGGTGGGCGGAGGGGGGGCTGGGAAATAGGTGGGATGGATGGAGAAGGCCCCTCGGGGAGGGCCTGAGAGGAAGGATGGGATCTTGCCTGACCTGGGGGGTCCTCATCCCAGGGGGCCCAGGGCCGCACAGGCCGCAGGAACATAGGCGAGAAGATCAAGTACCGGCTGGTAGCTGTGCCACATGGTAACGACATCGCCTCCCTTTTTGAGCTGGACCCCACCACGCTGCAGAAAACCGACTCCTTCGTGCCCCGGTAGGTGTGTGCGGCTGCCCGAGGCCTGTGGTTTTGTAGGGTCTCTTGGATCTGCAGTTCTGAGACCTGTTCGAGCTGGCCTCCTTTGCTGCTCTCGGGTCTGCCCTGAGCTTACTACACGGTTCTTCTCAGCACTTGGCCCAGTCCAGCACAAGGTGTGAGATTGTTTGTTCATAGACAAGCACCTAGAGAACCCAGATGCTGGCTGGGGGAAGGCGGTTGTCCGGCTCCCACGCCTGTAAGGTTCCCACCAACCCTGAGAATGTAGAGTGTCACATTCCTGTGGCTGGGGCTGCGGCTTGGTTAGTGGAGTGCTTGCCTGGCACTGTGTAAGCCAGGGGAGGTGGCTCATGCCTGTAATTCCAGCAGGCAGGAGGAAGATGTTATCCTTCCACTACAGAGAGCATGAAGCCAGCCACGGTTGCAGAGATGACTCTGCAAATAAAGCACTTTCTGTCCAAGTGTGAGGACCAGAGTCTGGATGTCCAAAACTCACGTGAGAGCTGGGCAGGAGCAAGGCCCGCCTCCCAGCACCAGGCAGAGACTGAGGATCTCTATAGTCAGCACAGCTAGCCAGACGCTGCTACACAATGAGTTCCTGATTCAACAAGAGGTCCCTGTCTCCATAGGAAAGATGGAGGAGGATGGATGATGGAGGAAGTGGCCTTATGCCAACCTCCACGCACTCAAGTCTGTACACACCTGTGTACACATGGGAACATTATGTGCACACACTTGTGCATGCCTCAAAAAATTCCGAGCTATCCAGGCCTTAGTGTTTTCTGGCTATGAGACCTCAGGTTACTGTTTCCACCACCCTGCCTCAGTATGTTGTCTGTGGAGTGGGAATATCCAGGGCCTGTCACTAGGCTTTCTGGGGAATTAACAGAGGAACCATTAGCCCCTTGTCCCTAACCCGACACTCTTGGGGGCTTGGTTTGTCCAGGTGAATTCTGGCCCCGTGTTCACCAGCAAGCATGGGTTTCGGGGTCTGTCTACCTGAGGGTACTGCAGTAGAGACAGGCCCCACCCATCCTCAGTACCACACTGCGGAGGTGTGGAGAGCAGAGGAAGAGGACGCTGTTGGGGACTGGTGAACAGAGACCGGCTCCGGGCTGTGGCACCCTCCCTCACTGGCTCTGTCCTCTCTCCCAGGAACTCCTATGTGCGGCTGCGGCACCTGTGCACCAACACATGGATCCAGAGCACCAACGCGCCCATCGACGTGGAGGAGGAGCGGCCAATCCGGCTCATGGTGCGTGCCCTGGTGCATGGGGCTGGGTCCCGCCCGAGCTTGTCCCTGGCCCCCTGCTGACACTTGTCTCTACAGTTGGGCACGTGCCCCACCAAGGAGGACAAGGAGGCCTTTGCCATTGTGTCCGTGCCTGTGTCTGAGATCCGTGACCTGGACTTTGCCAACGATGCCAGCTCCATGCTGGCCAGCGCTGTGGAGAAACTAAATGACGGCTTCATCAGCCAGAATGACCGCAGGTGCGCTGGGGTAGTGGGGTTAGCAGGCTTTCTCAGACCGCCAGCCCCCAAATCATGACACAGAAACTTTTTTTGGGGGGGGGGTTCTAGACAAGGTTTCTCTGTGTTGTTTTGGTGCCTGTCCTGGATCTTGCGCTGTAAACCAGGCTGGCCTCGAACTCACAGAGATCCATCTGCCTCTGCCTCCCGAGTGCTGGGATTAAAGGCGTGTGCCGCCACCGCCTGGCGACACAGAAACTTATTATTAATCATGACTGCTTGGCCTTATGCATGTCCACTAGCTCTTATAACTTAATTTAACCTGTTTCTCTTCATCTACATTTTGCCTCTGCTTTTTACCTTTCTGTCATTCTGTGTGGCCTACTTTCCTGCTTCCTCTATCCCTTCCTGATTGGCCTTGGGCATCTTCTGCACTTTCTCCCTCATTCTTTTCTCTCGAGCCTAAGATTCCTCCTCCTACTTATTCTCTCTGCCCACTAGCCCTGCCGATCCATCTACTGCCTAGCTATTGGCCATTCAGCTTTATATTAGACCAGTCAGGTGCTTTAGACAGGTAAAGCAATACATCTTTACATCATTAAACAAATGTAACACATCTTTACATAATTCAAGTAATATTCCACAACATTTCCCTCTTTTTCTCTAAGTAAGAAGAAAGGGTTTTAACTTTAACATAGTAAAACTATATACAATAACTATATAAAATAATAAATATATACAATAAGTAAGAATTACACTTACAGCATCCAATCCATTTATATTTGACAAATTCATTATTTATTCTCTCTTGGTGAGTCCAAAGTTTGTACCTAATTTACCTTCTATCATAACTAAGGAAAACTGTAACTATAACTAGTCTTTAACTCCATCCAAGATCCTAGAAGGATATAATATTACCTGAGTAAACAGGAAGTGCAGAGCAAGCAACTTCCAAAACTATAGAAATGACAGAGACATCTGGCTGCCTGGTCAGTCACCCAAGGTTCCTTTGCATCTTTGGAGTATCCATCTTCAGCCTACAGGCCTAGAATATCTGACAGACTTTTCTATGAAGCAGGAATTTTGAAGGACTGTCCTGCCTTGTCTTGGCAAAGTTAGACAGTCACTTTCCTGTGTGTCCTGCTGGTCCAGTTTGTACAGCATACGGTCACCAGTCAATGCAAGGGCAGTTTCTTGCCCAAATGGCTAGCTTTGCCACAATGAAAGCAAACTCCATATGGAGTTTCTTCAATGCTCATCATCCTTTCTGAAGTAAATTGATGCTGTCAGGAGCAGCCATGTCTTACTGTCATGAAAAGCTGTATGTCATAAAATGTCTTAAATGCCATATTCTGTAGGTCTCTGAAGCATTTGAAGATCACCTATCTAAAATATATCTATTTAACCTAGAAAACATACCCAATATTTGAGGATAATAGTTGTCTTTTTATTCTATATTCCTACATCCCCACGAAATGGCGACAAACATCCATAACCCACCAAACGACCAAAACCCACCCACCCCACCTTTTGAGAATGTGGGTGTTGTGTTTTCTAGACTGCTTCCTGTTGCCTGAGGATAACAGCATGCCCGGGGGACCCTGAGATAATTGAGACAATGGTCAAATCCTGGAAAAATTAGTTGTAACATTTGTTGTCCAGTTTCAGAACTGTTTCCGTGCAGAGGGATCAGTATATACGCCACCTGTCTTGTCTTTCTTGGTTTATTTCTTTATGTCTGTAGCCAAGATTTTCAGGAGAGAGGTCTCCCCCAATCAAATCTGATCTCTATTAACCTTGAAGGAATCCACAGCCTTTCATTTCCTGTGGAAACAAAAGCATAACTTCTCTCCCAATGCAATACATTTTCTGAATTCCATTTTAAAGTTAAGACATCCCTAAAGTGTTTAGGCTGGTTTAATTTAGCATCTTTTACAATCCAGTGTCTCTCAGAAGCTGTCATTCACTCATTAGTATTCCAAAAATTCAAAGTCCACCCAACACCATACAGAATTCAGACTCCCTGAGTATTTCCCATCTTTATGTGGCTTTTTTTCCCTTTATATTACTCTAGTCTCTTTAAAGACTAGTTTTAAACTATTTATTTTTTTCCTATGATTGTCTATACCCCTTTTCTTTTCTTTCTTAAGCCTCTGCACATTTTTCAACACACTGTAACCTGTTTAGAGTTTCTTTTCTATCTGGACCTGTCTTTCCTGTGTGTCTCTAGCCTTTTCTGACCACATGAGCCATACCTTAAACTGCTAAGCAGCAGCTAGGCCCTCTGCAGCCATGGCTCTGGCTCCACCCTCTCCTTGGGTCTGTGAGAGCCAATCTTGTGCCAGTGGGCTTGGCCAAGAGCTTCATCTAACTGTGAGCTGCATATTCAACTTCCCCAGCTTTAGGAACTTGGTACCTGCATGTGGCAGGCGTTTTTACTTAGCTTTTTGTTTCTACTTAACGTGTGTTGGCTGCTCAAGTGCTCAGTGTACAGCAGAGCCTCTTAAAGGAGCCATATCCTTTTTTTTTTTTTTTTTTTTTTCCCAGCTTACTCAGGTCCTGTGTGGAAACTCGGGTCCCACATTGGACACCATATGTAGCAGACTTTCTCTTTGGGTTACCAACCAGCTCCCAAATAAAGACATGGAGACTTCTTATTAGTTATGAATTCTCAGCCTTAGCTTATGCGTGTCCCACTAACTCTTTTTTTTTTTTTTTTTTATCGGAGCTGAGGACCAAACTCAGGGCCTTGAGTTTGCTAGGCAAGCGCTCTACCACTGAGCTAAATCCCCAGCCCCCCGCCCCCACTAGCTCTTATAACTTAATTTTACCTGTTTGTCCTCATCTATGTTTTGCCTTGAAGCTTTTCACCTTTCTGTCATTCTCTCTGTCCTACTTTTCCTGCTTCCTCCGTGTCTGTCTGTCTGTCCCCAGGCATCGCCTTCTCTTTCTCCCTCATTCCCTTCTCTTGAACCTAGATTCCTCTGCCCAGCAGCCCTGCCTATCCCTCTACTGCCTAGCTATTGGCTGTTCAGCTTTTTTATTAGACCAATCAGGTGCCTTAGACAGGCAAGGTAAAAACAAATCCAGCAAATCTTTACATTGTTAGACAAAGGCAGCATGAACATATCTTTACATAGTGAAAGTAATATTCCACAACAGTGGATGGAGTTGTGGGGAGCAGCAGGTGTGTATGTGTGTGTGTGTGTGTGTGTGTGTGTGTGTGTTATATGACTGAGTTTCTCTCTAGGGTCCACAGGGGAGTTGCAAGCCAGAAACCAGGTAGATGATGTAGGATTCAGTCCCCAGGGAACCAGGCTGGCATTGCATCCCTGGAGCGGGGAGCCTGCATCCCTGCTCACATTATCCCGGAAGTAGCCTTATGGAGCCACTGGGGCTCAGAGGAGCTAGGGGACCTGTCCAGGGTTGCGTAGTCCAGGGTTGCATAGTTATAAGCAGTAGAATCAGGACAGTGCAGACCCTTTCACACTAAACACTGTCCCCCAGTCCCCCTTGTACAGCAGCTCTTTCTACAGTGTTCTGAGCTTTGTTGTCTTGGGGCAGTTTGGGGTCCAAGGAGGGTAGGGTGTGGGGCATTTCCTAAGAGCAGTTTGGTCGGGGGAGGGGCTGGTGCTGGGTTTTGCAGCAGTGAGTCTGGAAATGGCTGTTCGCCTGTGTGGGCACATGCTGGCTGGGCCCTGGGGAGCAGCGCTCAGCATATCACACTTGCTTCTGGTGTTGCCCTCGGCCAGGTTTGTCATCCAGCTGCTGGAGGACCTGGTGTTTTTTGTCAGCGACGTTCCCAACAATGGGCAGAACGTCCTGGACATCATGGTCATCAAGCCCAACCGGGAGCGGCAGAAGCTGATGCGGGAACAGAATATACTTAAGCAGGTGTGTGTACTCTCCAGGGGCTTCGCTTCTGCCGAAGGGATAGCAGAGGGTGTGGCTCAGTGGGAGAGCGCCTGCCTAGAATAAGTCAGTGAAGAGCAGGGAGCATGGATCAGTGGTAGAATGCCTGCCTAGAATTTACCATCAAGGGTCTGGGAACAGCAGCAGATGCTAAAATTTACCAGTGAGGGCCCTGGTATGGATCAGGGGTCCTTGCCTAGATGCAGCAGTGAGGAGTAGCGCTTTGTCTCAGTGGTAGAGCACTTGTGAACTCACCCGTGAGGAGCCAGGGGTGTAGATCAGTAATTGAGCACTTGCTCAGCATATTCAAGGCAAGGGTCTGGTGCCATCCCCATTGGAGGAAAAATGTATCAGAGCCATGGGCACGTGCCAGGTGCTTCCCTAAGCACCCTACAGGACTCGCCTCATCTGACCCCCTCCTGCAGGAGAACCGTTATCCTCGTGATACTGATGAGCACACTCAAGCCCACAGAGGCTGGAGTCCTGCTGAGCAGGACAGCTCTGGGCTCCTGTGAAGGGATGCTCTGGGATGGAGTTAGTCAGGGTTGGGGTTCCTGGGTTGATGATCGGATGGGAGAGTCCCTCTCACTCTCTACACCCCTCAGATCTTTGGCATCCTGAAGGCTCCGTTCCGTGACAAGGGGGGCGAAGGTCCGCTGGTGCGGTTGGAGGAATTGTCCGACCAGAAGAATGCCCCCTACCAGTACATGTTCCGCCTCTGCTACCGGGTGCTCCGGCACTCCCAGGAAGATTACCGCAAGAACCAGGTGGGCGGACGCTCTGCCCGTGCTCCTCAGCAGGTGTCTCTAGGCACAGAAGCTGGCATCCAGGCACTGTGAGACACAGGCTGCCACCAGATGGTGGGGCTGGCTTCCGGGTGCATGCCTAGCTGGGGGTTTACCCCAGGCTGCCCTGGGCTCTGCTGCGGCCATCTTAAAGTCCTGCTTCCTTCTCTCTTAGTCTTCTTTTGGTTTATTGAGACAGGGTCTCACTATGTAGATCAGGTTGGCCACATTCCTAGCCTAGGACTCACCATATATAGCTCACATAGGTCCACTTGCCTGTACCTCCTGAGTGCTGGGATTAAAGGTGTATGCCACCTCCTAGCCTAAAATTCTTCATTTTTGAACCGTGTTTTCATTATTTATTTTGTACCATGTAGCCAGTCTGGCTCGACAGGCAAGGTCCTGGGAGGAGCCACAGAGCATAGCTCAGAAACCACGTAAAGACGAGACGCCCTTCTGCTGTGGCTGCCGATTCCATGCTCGCCCTGAAGTGGGCTTTCAGAGCTGCTTTCTCTACAGTGTAGAGGCTCCTTACTCAGGCCCACAAGATGCCTGAACATCCTGGCCTCTCAGCCTTAGCTCTCTGCCATTTTCTTTGGGGCACAGAGTCTGTCTATCACCAAAGTGGTAACTGGAGATTTTTAGAAGAAATGCTTGGCTCTGGCAGCTAGATTCAACCACTTATCCTGTTATTAAAGAGACCGATGATGGTCAAAAGCAGAGAGAGAGAGAGAGAGAGAGAGAGAGAGAGAGAGAGAGAGAGAGAGAGAGATTGAGATAGATAGAGAGAGAGAGAGAGAGAGAGAGAGAGAGAGAGAGATTGAGATAGAGAGATTGAGAGACTTATTCATTGTGTCCTCATTAGAACAACAGATAAATAATAAGGTTCAGTGACTCCTCAAGTCTGTCTTTGGGTGTCAGGTTGAGCTCTGGGTTTAAATGGAGGAAGACAAGGGGCCAGAGCTGAAGATCCTGGTCACGGTTGGCTCTGCCTGCTGTCTCAGCCCAGGTCCTACAATAGATTACAAGACACTCTGGTCCAGATAAGATAACTGCTCTGATCTTGGGGGTGTCCAGCCTGCAGGCTCACTGTTGCTTGGGGACCGCTCCTGTCACAGAGATGGATCAGTGCTGGTGTTTCCGGACTCCAGAATGACCCCAGAGGGAAGGCTAAGAGGTTAGGTAGGCAGAGGCAATCAGGAATTTGAGCCATACCAAAGGAGACAGAATCAGGCTGGCTAGGGTTTTGGCTCAGTTGGGAGAGTGCTTGCCTAGCATGCATGAAGCCCTGGGTTCATTCCCAGCACCATATAAACTTAGGCTTAGGATCCCAGCGCTTTTAAAATCGAAGGCAGGAGGTCACCCCAGCTCCACAGGAGACCGACCTGGAAGTCGGGTGTCAAGGCTCTGCAGCAGAGCAGCCTCGTTCCTTATCTGTGGTCCCGGTGACACCCCTCCACCCCTGCCCCGATCTGCTTGCCCCCAGGAGCACATCGCCAAGCAGTTTGGGCTGATGCAGTCACAGATTGGCTATGACATTCTGGCCGAGGACACCATCACTGCCCTGCTGCATAACAACAGGAAACTGCTGGAGAAGCACATCACCAAGACGGAGGTGGAGACCTTCGTTAGCCTCGTGCGCAAGAACAGGGAGCCCAGGTGCCCCGCCGTACCCTGCCCACCCTGTGCCGCCTCCCAGCCTCTGGGGCTGGGTTTCGGTTTTTGTTCTAAAGATTTATGTATTTTATGTATGAGTACTCTATCTGCATGCATACCTTCATGCCTGAAGAGGGCATCAGATCCCACCCTAGACTGTTGTGAGCCACCGTGTGGGTGCTGGGAATTGAACTCAGGACCTCTGGAAGAGCAGTCTGTGCTCTTAACTACTGAGCCATCTTTCCAGCCCTGGTTTTTGTTTTTTGTTTGATTGTTTGTTTTTTGAGACAGGGTCTCACTATGTAGACCTGGCTGTCCTAGAACTCACTATGCAGACCAGACTGGCCTTGAACTCACAGAGGCCTGACTCTGTCTCCAGAGTACTGGGATTAAAGGCCTGCGTCACCATGTCTAGCTTCTAGTGCAGGTTGTTAGCTGTCAGAACACCTGCACTGTGTATACTGCCTCCTATCCAGTTTGGGGGGGGGGGGGGGTGGGGAGCTCTCAAATTTGGTTCACTGTAAAGTTCCCGTACAAATGGATACCCCTAAATCCTTCTCTGGTGACTGAGTCAGTACCTGCCTGAATCAGTTGTTAATTTGAATGTCAACCTTAGCCCGTGCCTGCCCTGACCCCTGTCTCTTCACCCTGTCCCAGGGAAGTGCCATGGGCTGCTGCCCCTGGACAGTCTGGATGGAGGGCGCTTAGGTTTCTGGCCTACAGGATAGCTTCTGAGTCTGTTGCTGGCCCTGTTGACCCCACCCAGGTTCCTGGACTACCTCTCTGACCTGTGTGTGTCCAACCGCATCGCCATCCCTGTCACCCAAGAGCTCATTTGCAAGTGTGTGCTGGACCCCAAGAACAGCGACATTCTTATCCAGACTGAGTGAGTGGCAGCCCCATCCCCAGGGGCTCACTGGGGTTCACACTGGGGGCTAGCACTCTTGTTCCCAGAGCCTGTAGTGCCTGGCACTGGGTGTGTTGGGGTGGCGTGAGGGACTGGGGGATTGAGGGGAAATGAGCCATAGACCCAACCTGAGATGCTCCGGCTTGTACTCCACATAAGGCGGCATGGACACCTGGGGCTCAACCTGCTTGGGGTTAGATATGGGGAGAACCTGTCTCAGAAAATAAATAAGGGGCACCGAGTGGCCAGAGGCACCCCCTGACAGTGCTGTTGGCTGCAGGCTGCGGCCCGTGAAGGAGATGGCCCAGTCTCATGAGTACCTCAGCATCGAGTACTCGGAAGAGGAAGTGTGGCTCACGTGGACGGACCGGAACAACGGACATCATGAGAAGAGTGTGAGGCAGCTGGCCCAGGAGGCGCGGGCAGGCAACGCGCATGATGAGAACGTGCTCAGTTACTACAGGTGCCGGCCGGGCGGGGACCCCGCCCCTCCTGAGGTCCAGCGCTGTCGGGGCCTCTGCCTGGGCAGATGGGGGCCCTGTCCTCATCCCCCGGCCCTGCACAAAGCCTTTCTCCACACAAGAACAGCGCTGGGTGGCCTGAGGCCCAGGCTCAACATAGTGGCCAGGCTTTTAAAACGCGTGCCATTGCCCTGTCTCTGGGCAGGTCTCCTGTGTTTTCACTTCTCTGCTTTTATTGTTTAATTTTTTATCTCATGTTTTTATAGTGTGTGTGTGTATGTGTGTGTGCGTGCGTGCGTGCGTGCGTGCGTGTCTGTGTGTGTGTGTATGTGTGTGTATGTGTGCGCATGCGTGCGTGCGTGTGTGTATGTGCGTGCGTGCGTGTGTGCGTGTGCGTGTGCGTGTGTGTGCGTGTGCGTGTGTGTGTGTGTGTGTGTGTGTGTGTGCGCGCGCGTGTGTGTGCATCTGTGTGGACATGCATGTGTCACAGTTCCCAGGGTTGATTCCTTCCACAGTGTGGTACCTGGGGGTTGAACTCAGGTCATCAGGCTTGGCAGCAAGCACCCATTGCCCACTGAGCTCTTGTTTATTTTTTATTTTATTTTCTGTGTGGCCTGTGTGTATATCTCTGCACCCTGTGCTTGCCTGGTGCCTGTAGAGGGCTGGAAAGGGCATTGGATCCCCTGGACTGGAGTTAACAGACAGCTGTGAGCTGCCACGTGGGTGCTGGGAACTGGACCTGGACCCTCTGGAAGAGCAGCCAGTGCTCTAACCACTGAGCAACCCCTTATCTTTTTGAGACAAGCTCTCACTATGTAGACCAGGCTACCCTCTAACTCATGGTAGTCCTCTTGCCTTATGAGCCATCACACCTGGCCTGTATTTTAGTTTGTTTGGGTTCTTGTTTGTTTTTCAAGACAGGGTTTCTCTGTGTGGCCCTGGCTGTCCTAGAACTCGCTCTATAGCCCAGGCTGGCCTCAAACCTGCCTCTGCTTCCTGAGTGCTGGGATTAAAGGTGTGTGCCACCACCACCTGGCTTTTTTGTTTGTGAGACAGTGTCTCACTCTTTAGCCCAGGCTGGTCTTGAGCTCAGGGGGATCTCCCTCCTTCATCCCTCCTCGGGCCGGGATTATAGGTGTGAGCCAGCACGCTTGCCCAGACATGTCCTGCGCGGTTGCACAGAAGCTGTGCTGGGTACTGATGGGATACCCTTACCGCATCACTCACGCCTCATACCCTGGGAAGTAGGTAGCCCCGGCCCTGTGAAGTTGGGAAACAAGCAGAGAGTGTGAAAGACCTTGCCTGGTGTTTCAGTGTTGAGCCACAGTTCATACACAGGGTGGCCTGGCTCCAGAGGTAACGAGGTGTGGTGAGGAGGAAGAGGCATGATGTCACCCAGAGCCAGGCACCTATTATCGTTCTCATTGATGTCAGACACCTTTCGCCGGCGGGTTCTTCCCACTCTCCCAGCCACCCGTGTCCTGTCCTAGCTGAGCCCGGAGAGGAGAGAGATGTCCTCTCTGGCAGGTGTTGGTCCTCTGCTGCACCGCGGGCGGAGTCCTCACCGGGGACAAGCCTGCTGCCCTTGCCCAGCTGCTGCTGTTCTCTGACCCACTGCCTCCTGCAGGTACCAGCTGAAGCTGTTTGCCCGCATGTGCCTGGACCGCCAGTATCTGGCCATCGACGAGATCTCCAAGCAGCTGGGCGTGGACCTGCTTTTCCTGTGCATGGCGGATGAGATGCTGCCCTTTGACCTGCGTGCCTCCTTCTGCCACCTGATGCTACACGTGCACGTGGACCGTGACCCCCAGGAGCTGGTGACGCCTGTCAAGTTTGCCCGCCTCTGGACGGAGATCCCCACGGCCATCACCATCAAGGAGTAAGAGTCCAGAGGGTGGGTGGCTCGTCGGGGAGGGGCACAGGGTGGCAGGGCAGGGCATGGGGACCCTCATTCCTCCTGCTTCCATCTCTAGCTATGATTCCAATCTCAACGCCTCCCGAGATGACAAGAAAAACAAATTTGCCAGCACCATGGAGTTTGTGGAAGATTACCTTAACAATGTGGTCAGTGAGGCCGTGCCGTTCGCCAATGAGGAGAAGAACAAACTCACCTTTGAGGTGGGCTGTGGATGCTTAGGGCTGGGGGATGGTGGGGCTGTGGTTCACCCCTCCCTGGGCCTTGGTCTGCATCCAGGGGTGGGTTGTAGAATCCATGACCCTGTTTTCCTGGTGCCTTCAGCCCACCAGGGGATCGCATAGATAGCTGAGGCTCCCCAGTGGGCAGATTCCCCAGGGTTCAGTGCTCAGGACAGAACCGCTAGGTTGAGTCCTCTCAGCTCATCAGCCAGGGTCTGCCCTCCTGGGAATTCCATCCTCTAGATACCCCTGCATCCTGGTGTTCTCCATCCTGTTTGGACCTTAACAGAGCCACACTCTCCCCAGGACAATCACCACCTTGAAAAACATGCCCCCGCCCAGTACACAAACCACACCTCTGTATGTGTTGGTCCTGTCCCCCCAAAACCATGTACATCAGCCACTTGCCCCCCACAGACACACCCCTCTACGTACTGGTCTCTTCCCTCTGCATGTGCCAGCCCCACTGGCCCTCACGAGGCCCCGCCCCTCCGCAGGTGGTCAGCCTGGCGCACAATCTCATCTACTTCGGCTTCTACAGCTTCAGTGAGCTGCTGCGCCTCACACGCACGCTGCTGGGCATCATTGACTGTGTTCAGGCACCCCCAGCCATGCTGCAGGCCTATGAGGAGCCTGGTGGTGAGGCTTGGCCCCCCTCCTCGGTTCCTTCCTGGTCCCCACAGTGCTACCTGCTTCCTGGCCCTGCCCGCCACCGGTCCCCTCCACCCTGCTAGCCCAGGTGCTGTGATGCTCTGGGGTCTTTGCTTGGTCTTGAAGTTGAGTGGGATTCAGCACGACCACTGAGTGAGAGGGGATGCAGCCCCACCAGCAGGGAGTGTGGAGAGGACCGGAGTTCTCAGTCTGCAGCCCTCCCTGGTACCCCGGGACACACACTTATCAAAATTGTGCTATGTCCGGCCCACGGTTTCAGCATTGCAGACACAGTGTCCCCTCAGTCCCTCAGGCTTTGTCGTGGTTCTCAGCTTCGCACAGAGATTCGCTCATCTCTCCACACCACCCGCTGGTTTTTGCTTGGTCCATTGTTTTCTTAGACTTGATATAAAGCTCGCCCCCCCCCCCCGCACCTCCTCCCCCACCCAAGCCTGCCTGGGTTAACGCTGTCCCTTTTTAGCAATGGTCCTGCAGAGATTGGGAACCCTGCTGTCCATCCCCTGGTGACCCCCTTCTGTGACCCACAGGCAAAAACGTGCGGAGGTCTATCCAGGGCGTGGGGCACATGATGTCTACCATGGTGCTGAGCCGCAAGCAGTCTGTCTTTGGTGCCTCCAGCCTGCCTGCCGGAGCGGGTGTCCCTGAGCCGCTGGACAGGAGCAAATTTGAGGATAACGAAGACATTGTGGTGATGGAGACCAAGCTGAAGATCCTGGAGATCCTGCAGGTGCTGGGCAGGTGGGTGGGAGGTCCAGTGGTGGGGGTGGGGAGCCCTTGGTGTTCAGGGTCACAGGGTTTTGCCAGGTTATGTAGCCCAGCCCATTGGTCCTCAAGGTTCTTCTTGGACCAGCAGCACTGACATTACTTGGGACTCAAGCCTCATATGGACATGCTGCTTCATGAAGAGCAATTAATGGCGTCCCAAAGAGGGATGGGGGTGACAGAGACCACCATAGGGAAGTTAGAGGTGGGGTTTCTATCCCAGGAAGACAGAGGTTAGTCACAGGTCCCCAAACCCTGTGTCTTTGTACCTCAGTTCTCCCTCCTGGAGTAGCTGGAAGAACAGTTCGGCCTGCTGACCTAGGGAGTTTCTATGCATATCCTGTCGTTGTCTGGCCTGGGGTGTGTGGGGACTGAGCAGCAGATGGGGGACTCACTGCCTTAGGCTGAGAGAAGGTGCCAACCACCATCACTAGACCAGGAGCTGGGGACAGAGAGGCTTGTTGTTTCGATGCCTTGGCACATCCTGAGTGGTGGGGTCCTAGAGCCCATTCTGGGGTCCCCTCACCCCTCTTGGAGCAGCGGGGCTCCGGGAGACTGGTCTTCACATCGTCTATCTGTCTAGTTCATCCTCAACGTGCGCCTGGACTACCGCATCTCCTACCTCCTGTCGGTCTTCAAGAAGGAGTTCGTGGAGGTGTTTCCCATGCAGGACAGTGGGGCGGACGGCACGGCACCGGCCTTCGATTCCACCAGTGAGGCTTGCTTCCTGCTACCTCCCACTGTCTGCAGCTCCCCAACCCATCCTCTCTACTCCCAAAATGCATTTCCATTGCCCCTTTGGTTGCTACAGTGAGGAGCAGGGCAGGGACCCTCCCTACGTGGGGAACAGGCCCACAGGGAAGCTAGGACCTGACTAGGGTTATCTTCATATCCCGCCGGGAGCTGACCAGGGCCTGGGCTTCCTTGGGCTGCTGAACATCCTGCCCCACGTTCTCAGCCTGGAGGCTCTGCCTCACAGAGCGGGGTGGCCAGGTGGAGGGGCTGCAGGAGCTAATGTGGACACCCCCATACCTGAGTTTCTCTCTATCTCAATGCCTCTGTCACTCTTGCTCCCCACAGCTGCCAACATGAATCTGGACCGCATCGGGGAGCAGGCAGAGGCCATGTTTGGAGTGGGGTAAGGCTGGGATTGAGGTGGGTTCAGGGTTGGGGACAGGTTGTCAACATGAGGCTTGATATTACCCACTTTGGACAACCTGGGTTTCCTGAGGCTGAGGGCTGGCTGTGTCCCCCCAGAAAACCCTCCCTGGCTTGCTCGTCCCTCATGGCAGAAGGTAAATCTAGGTCCTAGGCATTCTGGCAACCCCCCCCCCCCCCCCCCCCCCCCACTTCATGCAGGGCAACTGTGCCTCCGTGTTCACAGCTCGGGGCAGCTGTCCCGTCTCACAGCAGGGCGAGATGGGGGTGTTGCAGCATGCCCCCCTCCCTGCCCCCTATGCTGGAGTGGAGTGGACTTGCCACTCAGAGCCTCTGCCAGTGGGTGCCAGCCTTCCTCGGTATCTGGCACACTCAGTGGATCTCTTCTCAAAACTCCACTGTGAATTCATAAGATAGGGGCTGGCAACGTACTTCAGTTTGTAGAGTACTTATCTACTTTGATCCCCAGAACCACATAAGCCAGGGGGTGGCGTTGCACACCTGTAGCCCCAGCAATTCAGGAGGTAGAGGCAGAAGGGCAAGGAGCTCAAGGGCGCTATGTAGTGAGTTTGAGGCCAGCCTGGGCTACATGAGATCCTGTCTCAAAAAATAAACCATGGCCGGGCGGTGGTGGCGCACGCCTGTAATTCCAGCACTCGGGAGGCAGAGGCAGGTGGATCTCTGTGAGTTCGAGGCCAGCCTGGTCTACAGAGCTAGTCCAGGACAGGCTCCAAAGCTACAGAGAAACCCTGTCTCGAAAAACCAAAAAAAAAAAAAAAAAAAAAAAACAAACAAACAAAACCAAAAACCAAAAACCAAAAAAACCCAGAACACAGTAGTGAAGAATAGCTTGATAAAATAAAGCTCACACATTTACAGGGGAAACAATGCATTGAGATAGTTATCAAAATGCTGAAGAAAATAAGTCGGAGTCACAGCTGCATATGTGGCTCTTTATTAGCACATCAAGTAGCGGCTGCATGGGTGGGTGTAATTAGCAGCGTGACTCCAGCTAGTGGCAAGCATAAATGGTATTTCACAATTTTCATTAACAGCTCTGAGGTGATGTGAAAGTATCTGTGGTTTTTTACTGAGCCCCCAGGCTCAGCTGGTATTCTCTCACTGAAGGAAGAGGTGTCTTCTCATCCCCCCAGTGTGCGGTGACTATGGATCCCACACGAAGGGTTCCTGCATCAGGGGCTTGGTTGAGGGCTATCCTTAGGGTACCCAGGAGGGTACTATTGCGGGGGCAGTGATTCCCTGCCCATGGGTGGGAAAAGGCAGATGCAGTGAGCGAGTGGTACCCTGGCTGCGGCTCTGCTACAGCGGTGGAGCATGCCCGAGCCCTCACTCACTGACCCCCACTCCTGCCCACCCATGCTGGCAGGAAGACCAGCAGCATGCTAGAAGTGGATGATGAGGGTGGCCGCATGTTCCTGCGGGTGCTGCTGCACCTGACCATGCACGACTATGCACCTCTCGTCTCTGGCGCCCTGCAGCTTCTCTTCAAGCATTTCAGTCAGCGCCAGGAGGCCATGCACACCTTCAAGCAGGTGAGAGGGAGGGGCCACAGGGATCTAGTTGCTCGTAGCTTGGCAGGGATGTTGGGCCTTGCTGAAGGACTTCCAAACTTGTTCAAATCCTTCAGGGGAGGGTCCAGTCTCAGCCACCTTTGGCACCTCCTGCCCTGACTCACTTCTTACGCTCTAGACACCCCTTGGGAGTGGGCAGTTGTGCACACCTTTGCTGATCATTCCCTACCAAGCCTGGCTTGCAGGCATCCCTCATTGAGCTGCCTGGTGTCTTGTCACTGTGGCCTCCTGTCCTCTTGACAGCCTCCTGTGAGATGCTTGCTGGTCAGGGCTGGCATTTAGCAAGCACTCATGATGTACTGGTCCTTGACACCAGTCTGCATTGGTTCCCCAGAATTCCCCCAGCTCCCGCAGTATGTGACACCCCTCTCAGCTCCATGTGAGAGGAGAACATGGAGGCCCAGGCCCAGTGAGAGGGAGGGGGGACCACAGGTAGACCCTAGTCCTTAGAGTTCAGGTCCTCCCTTCACCCGGGTTCAGTGACCCTGCAGTACTTCCCTGGCCTGTTGGGCATCTGAGTGGACCCGTGACAGGTCACAGCGGTGTGTGACATGAGTAACTGTGACCAGTTGACGTGTTAGCTCACTGCAGGGAGGCTTCCTGGAGGAGGGGGCTGTAACAGACGGAGGTGATGCTTGGGTGGGGACTGGTCTAGGGAGGGCACTATAGTTCCTGTGTGACAGCAAATCTGGGGACCTCTGCCCTGTGAGTCTGGTTCCGCTCTCCCCGTGCAGGTCCAGCTGCTAATCTCAGCCCAGGATGTGGAGAACTATAAGGTGATCAAGTCGGAACTGGACCGACTGCGGATGATGGTGGAGAAGTCAGAGCTGTGGGTGGACAAGAAGGGCAGCCTCAAGGGCGAGGAGGGGGAGGCGGGCGCCACCAAGGACAAGAAAGAGGTGAGCTGGCTTCCGGGAGCCAAACAGGGTGCCCCGAAATGAGGGGACCTGGATGACTCTATCCTCTGTCCTCAGCGGCCCTCGGATGAGGAGGGATTTCTACAGCCACACGGGGAGAAGAGCAGTGAGAACTACCAGATTGTCAAGGGCGTGAGTGGCAGGGTGTGGGTGGGTGGGTGCGTGTGTGAGGGGTGGGAAGTGTCCTGCAGCTGGCTTTGCCCTGACTCAGATGGGGCTCCTGCTGGTCCGGCTTCTCCCAACTCCTCCCTCTGGGCCAGCCTTCTGGCATGTTCCAAACAGCCCCGCTGAGGCCCTTGATAGTTATTTTAAAGCTGAAGGAACTTAATGAGACTCTGCTTTACGGCCCTGTCGCTCTGCACTTTACGGGTGGGATGGGATTTTAGGGATTCACTGGTTTGCCCAGATGGCCTGATGCAGCAGCAGCAGCCCAGAGTCCTTCCGCTCTCCGGTCCCTGTGGTAGATGGGTGTGGCTGCAGCTAGCCAGGCAGAGGGGACCCTGAGGAAGAATCACAAGGCTCCCATCTCCCGTGTCTCCCCTGCAGATCCTGGAGAGGCTGAACAAGATGTGTGGGGTGGGGGAGCAGATGAGGAAGAAGCAGCAGAGGCTGCTGAAGAACATGGACGCCCACAAGGTCATGCTGGACCTGCTGCAGATCCCTTATGACAAGGTGACTGGTGTCCAGCCGGCTAAGGCTGCACCTCTGTACCACCACTGTACCACAGCCCTCAAGGGCCGGCCTCGGCCAATCCAGTCCCCTGCCGGCTCTTCTGAGTTGCTCCCTGGTTGCTGTGATTCTCCCCATCCCGGGGTGCTGGGCATTGGACCCAGAGCCTTGCTCATGTAGCTCTTCACTAAGTTACACAGCCCTTGAGTTTGATTTGACCCTAAGGCTTAACCATGACCTCAGCCTCCTTCCCCTCCTCTGAGATAACCTTGCCTGTCAGCTCCATCTGGACCAAACTATGGGTCACCACCCCTTTGGACTTTTTCACAGGGTCACCTAGGACCATCAGAAAACAGACATTTACATTATGATTCTGAGTAGCAGCAAAATTACAGATATGAAGCAGCAATGACAATAATTTTATGGTTAGGGGTCACCCCGACACGAAGAACTGGATTAAGGGGTCGCAGCATTGGGAAGGGGTCTAGATTCCTTGACCCTGAGCTCCTTATCCTGGTAGGTCCATGATACCTGGTCCTTCCCCAGGCCTCCCTCCCTCACTAGCTTCTGTCTACTTTGACCCTCAGCCCTTCACCTTGGCTGATATATTTTTTTTTTTAATATTTGTGTATGTGTGCACACGCTCAGAGTTGAGAAGAGGGTGTCAGATTCCCTGGAGATGGAATTTATAGGTGTTTGTGAGCTGTCTGGTCTGGGTGCTGGGAGTGGAACCTGGGTCCTCTGCAAGAGCAACATGTGCCCTTAACAGCTGGGCACTGCTCCAGGCGCTCAGGAAGCGCCTGGATGTATGTATCTTACACATACATCCAGGCTGCACCTGGACTTTTTAGTGTGTGTGTGGGGGTGTGTGTGTGAGTGTGAGTGTGTGTGTGTGGGGGGGGGTGTCAGGAGACCAGCTCACAACAGGCTAGCGAAGTTCCTTAGTTAGTTTTCTATTTCTGTAGTAGAGACCATGACCCAAAGCATCCTGGGGAGGAAGGGGTTTATTTAATCTCAGAGCATAGGGAGCATATACATTTAATCTCCCGTCGTAAAGGGGAGCGGGCAGGAACGTGAAGCAGGAGCTGAGGCAGAGGCCACGGAAGGGAGCTACTTCCTGGCTTGCTTCCACGGCTCGCTCAGCCTGCTCTTTTATACAGCCCAGGACCACCAGCTCAGGGGTGGCACTACTCGGGTAAGGGCCACTACCATAGTGGGCCGGGCCCTCCCGTAACAATCATGAACTGAGAAAATGCCCCAAGGACTCCTCACAGAATAATCTGATGGATGCATTTCCCCAACTGAGCTTCCTGTAAAGCTACCCCACCCCACCCCACCTCACCGCCATGCCCTATGCTTTTTAACCCTACCCTAGAGGCTTATGGGATCCTGACCACTTCCAGCCACCTCAGGCCTGTCCCCCTGGTGGCCCAGCAGCCACCTCAGGCCTGTCCCCCCTGGTGGCCCAGCAGCCTCTCTTTGTGCACAGGGTGACAACAAGATGCTGGAGATCCTGCGCTACACACACCAGTTCCTGCAGAAGTTCTGTGCCGGGAACCCTGGCAACCAGGCCCTGCTGCATAAGCACTTACAGCTCTTCCTCACGCCCGGGGTGAGGCACATGTGGGCGCCTGCCTGCGCAGGGTCCCCGATGGGCCTTCCTCTCTCTGATGGGCCCCACCCTTCTCTGATGGCCCTCCCCTGCCCACCACAGCTCCTGGAGGCCGAGACCATGCAGCACATTTTCCTCAACAACTACCAGCTGTGCTCCGAGATCAGTGAGCCTGTGCTACAGCATTTTGTACACCTGCTGGCCACTCACGGGCGCCACGTGCAGTACCTGGACTTCCTGCACACCGTCATCAAGGCTGAGGGCAAGTACGTGAAGAAGTGCCAGGACATGATCATGACTGAGGTGAGGGCGGCCTGGGCCACAGGGAGCTGGGAGGCGGGTCCCAGGGAGAGCTTGGGAGGGAGAATTAGAGCCAGCAGAACTCGGGGCGCCTGTCCAGAATCGGTCAGGAGAACCTGGACTTTGGGGCCTGGTGCAGAGTGGGAATGCACAAACCTATTCTCACCCAAAACGTGGAGAACGGGCTGAGCCTCGATCCCAGTCTGGGAGGGTCTGTTCCTAGAGCACCTCACAGTGGGCTGGGGGTGGGCAGGGACAGTCAGCGATGTCCGCGTGAGACGTTACAGCTGAAACATTCGCTTTGGCCATGTTAACTGCTGACTGAGGGAGAGGAGAGTGGAACATGCTTCAGTTCAGTGCACACGCTGGAGGCTGAGGAGATTTGGCTACTTTCCGGATCCAGGATCCAGGGTCCAGGTCTCTGAAGGAAGAGGGCCTGACACATCAGCCAAGGAACCCCAAAACTCAGGCAGGAAGCCAGGCACCTGTAACCCTAGCACTTAGGAGGAGGCTGATGTGGATCAAGAGTTCAGAGTCGGGCTGGAGAGATGGTTCCATAGTTAAGAGCACTGCCTGCTCTTTCAGAGGACCTGGGTTCAATTCCCAGCACTAGTTCATGACCACCTGTAACTCAGGGTCCAATGGATCCAACACTCTTCTGGTCTCTGTGGGTACTGCACATGTGTGGTAGACAGCTATGCATGTAGGCAAAACACCCGTATACATAAAATAAATAAAAACCAACAATGAAGAGTCCAAAGTTATCCTCAGCTACACAGTGATTGCAAAGCTAGCCTGGGCTATATGAAACTGCTTCAGAAATGCAAAACTTTCAGCATGGGTATCAGGTCATAGCTGGGTTCGTGGCTCAGCTTGCCCAGATGAGCACAGGAGAGGCGGTGCCTGGGGCTGGCTGCCAGACAAGGTTTCTGATTCCTACCTGCCTCTGTCACAGCTGACCAACGCAGGTGACGACGTGGTGGTGTTCTACAATGACAAGGCTTCTCTGGCCCATCTGCTGGACATGATGAAGGCAGCCCGAGATGGCGTGGAGGACCACAGCCCTCTCATGTACCACATCTCCCTGGTGGACCTGCTGGCTGCCTGTGCGGAGGGCAAGAATGTCTACACGGAAATCAAGTGCACCTCCCTGCTGCCTCTGGAGGATGTGGTGTCTGTGGTGACCCACGAGGACTGCATCACGGAGGTGTGCACCCTTGGGCTGGAGGAAGGGCACAGAGCGGGGAGAAGGCTGTGGTGCAGCCACACTGGGGGTCAGATGATGGGTTAAGACGGGAGAGCCCGAGCAGGCACTGTTGACACACCTCGCCCGCCCACCCGCTGCCCAGGTTAAAATGGCGTACGTGAACTTTGTGAACCACTGCTATGTGGACACAGAGGTGGAGATGAAGGAGATCTACACCAGCAACCACATCTGGACGCTCTTCGAGAACTTCACCCTGGACATGGCTCTGGTCTGTCCTGGGGGCCAGGGCTGGGCTTCTGGGCGGAGGGGTGACCTGTAGATCTCCCCATATGACTCTCCTCCATAGGTCTGTAACAAACGAGAGAAACGCCTGGCAGACCCCACCCTCGAGAAGTACGTGCTCACCGTGGTGCTGGACACCATCAGCGCCTTCTTCAGCTCCCCGTTTTCAGAGAACAGCACGTCGCTGCAGGTGAGCAGCCCACACGGTCATCATGGCCACTCCAGCTGGCTCTCTCTGCAGCACAGCCTTGCTTACGCTAGCACATGAAGATGCAGCTAAATACAGTGTATTAGTCATCTACAGTGTAACCAACGGCCCCAAGTGTGGGTCAGGCACTACAGTGGGAATGATACAAAGTAACCAACAAGGAACAATTTAAGGTGTTGGTGGAGCATGCTGTTTGAGGGGTACTCAGTTCATTTCCTCCTTTTTATTCACGCTGGGGTTCCGACCCATGGGTGGGTGCAGCATATGTTTAGGATAGGTCTTCCAGCTTTCTGGAAACCCCATGGACACATTCCACACTGATTTAGGAGGTCCCGTGGGATTGACAAGATTAACACAGGAATCCCTCAGTCAGTCTACCAGGACCTGGGGTGGTGGGGGTGCGTGTGGCTTGATGCCCAGGACAGTGGAACCATGATGGCTGGCGGGACCGCTCACAGAGACCTTGCACTACCCGTGGGTGCTGGGCAGGCAGGCAGCCTGGAGACTCATTGGCATCACTGTGGAGGGGCTGACCTGAGTCAGAGAGAGAGCCATGGCTGAGATGTTTTTCAGCCTTAATCAGAGTCCCAGGTCTCCTTGAGGAAGGCTCTGAGGCACTGTCTAAATTATAAACACAGAGGATGGAGAAGAAACCAGGGGAAGTGGTACCCATGGGTTCAAGGCCAGCGCTGGCACCAGGCTAGCTCTGAGAAGAGTAAATAGACAGTTAGGAGACACCGGGCAGGGTGGCACACGCCTTTAATGCCAGAGCTTGGGAAGCAAAGGTAGGCAGATCTCCGTGAATTCAAAGCCAGCTCTACAAGGAGACTGAAAATATTTATCTATGGCTGGACGCCTTTAATTCCAGCACTGAGGAAGCAGAGGCAGGTGGGTCTCTGAGTTCAAGGCCAGTCTGTCTCCCCCCCCCCACCCCCCCACCCCCCGCGCAAAAAAAATTTATATATATATATATTCTCCCCAGCCTCAGACTAGCTATAGGATTGGATAAAGCAGAATTTAAAATAGGCCTTCAGAATGTATTATTATTGTATGTGTGCACATTGTGTGTGTGTGTGTGTGTGTGTGTGTGTGTGTGTGTGTCTGTCTGTCTGTGCCTGAGTGTACAGTCAGGGGAGGTTGTTTGGTGCCATAGGAATTGGTGAGGGTCCTGGGCCCGTGCCCCTGCCGGGCTGGCTGAGCTGCCTCCGGGTTCTGTCCCCTGCAGACACACCAGACAATTGTAGTGCAGCTGCTGCAATCCACCACGCGGCTGCTTGAGTGTCCTTGGCTGCAGCAGCAGCATAAGGGCTCCGTGGAGGCCTGTGTCCGCACCCTCGCCATGGTGGGTGAGTACCCATGCTGGACCTTTCCCAGCGCACCCTGCGGGGACACCAGCCCCACAGCAACCACCTTATCCCTGAGTGGGAATGCCACCCAGGGTGGTCACATCCAGCTGGAGTTACTCTCATTGCCTCTTGCTGATTGTGTGTTTGCAAGTGGCCCAGGCGGGAGGTGGTGCTGGGTTCCCTGTGTGCTGGGGGATCAGGCGGAATGCCCAATAGGGGCACAGGCAGTACTCATCCCTGCCCCATGTGTGGCAGCCTGAGCCCGGCCCAGCCATCCTTACCACCCTGTCCTCTGGCGCTGCCCTCTGTTGCAGCCAAGAGTCGGGCCATCTTGTTGCCCATGGATCTGGATGCCCACATGAGTGTTCTGCTCAGCAGCGGGGGCAGCTGTGCAGCCGCAGCCCAACGCAATGCTGCCAACTACAAGACGGCCACGAGGACCTTCCCTCGCGTCATCCCCACCGCCAACCAGTGGGACTACAAGAACATCATTGAGAAGCTGCAGGTGGGCGTGGTTGCCTGGCCCTCAGGAAGGACCTGCCCTGGGAAGGAGGGGGTTGCTGCCCCTCAGGCGGCGTATAGTCTTTGGGGGATGGGACATGGTCACACCCTGGTCGTCTTGAGCCAGCTGGTGACCCTGCCTTCCCTCCCAGGACATCATCGTGGCCCTAGAGGAGCGGCTGAAACCTCTGGTGCAGGCTGAGCTCTCGGTGCTGGTGGACATGCTGCACTGGCCCGAGCTGCTCTTTCTGGAGGGCAGTGAAGCCTACCAGCGCTGCGAGAGCGGGGGCTTCCTGTCCAAGTGAGCAGGGAAGGAGGGCGTGGTGACCTGGGTCTGGACGGGGTACCGGCGTCCTCGAACCAGAGCGGCTGGGGCTCTGTTGAGGCAGGTTGCCCCTGAAACCTCTGCCTCTGCTCTAGGCTCATCCGTCACACCAAGGGCCTCATGGAGTCCGAGGAGAAGCTGTGTGTGAAGGTGCTTCGGACGCTGCAGCAGATGCTGCTGAAGAAGAGCAAGTATGGAGACCGGGTGAGTGCCAACACCACCGGGCTAGAGCAGGGCCTCAGGATGCAGGACATCGGTCACCAAAGGCCTCATTTGACCTCCCAGGGCAACCAGTTGCGGAAGATGCTGTTGCAGAATTACCTCCAGAACCGGAAATCCAGCTCCCGGGGCGAGCTCCCTGACCCCACAGGCTCTGGTCAGTGCCATGGGCCATCCCCGCCCCACCCCGCGTGGCTGGTTCCTGCTTCCAACTATTGTCTCTCATTTGGGCTTCTCCCCAAGGCCTGGACCAGGACTGGTCAGCCATCGCAGCCACCCAGTGCCGGCTGGACAAGGAAGGGGCCACCAAATTGGTCTGTGACCTCATCACCAGCACCAAGAATGAGAAGATATTCCAGGAGAGCATCGGCCTGGCCATCCGCCTGCTGGATGGAGGCAACACTGAGATCCAGGTGTGGGGGTTGGAGCAGAGTGCCTTCACCTCTGGGGATGCTGCCTGCTGGGGAGAAGCCGTGGTGCTGAGGGCTTCTGAATCTGTGCACCTGTTCCCCTCACCCACGCCTGCCTTGTACCGACTCTGTCTTGTCCCACTAGGTCCACCATTCTGGCTCAGGCCTCTTCCTGCTTCCTCTCCCCCATCCTCCTTAGCTTTGGAGCCCTGGCCTGATTATTCCAAAGCCCACCTCCTCTAACCCCATTCGTTCATTCAGTCTTCACTGACTCATCCCTTGGTTCACATTTCCTGTTCAGCACTGAACATCAGCCCGTCACTGATGCAAGCACCAAGCATCAGCTCTGAAAAGGAGACAAAATCTGTTCTCTTGATGTCTGTGTTTCGGAAAGGACATAGGCAGGGTGTAGACACTGTGGAAACCAGTATCCAAGACAGGAGAGATGGAATGCAGGGCACAGGGTTGTGTTCAACAGTCATAGGCTGGGCTTAGTGGCTTGGCTTTGCCATCTCAGCTGCTCAGGATGCCGAGTCAGGGTGTCCCAGGTTCAAGGCTTGCCTGGACTCCAGAGCAACTTCAAGGCCAGCCTGAGTACTGTCACTCAACCTTGTTCTTAGTAACAAACAACAGGCGGTGGCACACACCTTTAATCCCAGCCCTCGGGAGGCAGACAGGTAGATTTCTGAGTTGGAGGCCAGTCTGGTCTGTCTGATGAGTTCCAAACAGCCAGTGCTATGTAGAGAGACCCCCCTCCCCCCCAGACAGGGTTTCTCTGTGTAGGTTTGGAGCCTGTCCTAGAACTCACTCTGTAGACCAGGCTGGCTTCAAATTCACAGAGATCCGCCTGCCTCTGCTTCCTGAGCCCTAGGATTAAAGGCGTGCACCACCACCACCCTATAGAAAAACTCTTATCTAAAAAGAAAAGAAAACAAAACAACAAAACAAAAAAAAACCCACACCCCATGAGCTGGTGATCCAGTGCGGTGGTCCTGGCCTAGTGTTCACAAAGCCCTCGGTTTCATCCTCAGCACAGATGGGGAAAACCAAGTGATGGGCAAGCCTGGGGGACAGAGATAGAGACCTGAGGTGATGCTGGAGCTGTGTGGGAAGAGTGTGCAGAGCAGCCTGAAGGGGCTGGAGCAGGAAAGGCCTGGGGTCTTAGGAAGAGACTCATGTGGCCTCGTGGCCCTGAGTGGCTGAGGCTTTTCCTCCAAGGAGATGGAGCCACTGAAGGCTGGATGCACTAGAAGGGCAGGACTCAGGCCTCCAAGGGATCCCTCTGGCTGCAGTGTAGAGCAGCTACTGGAGCCAGTGGCCAGCAGGGCCCGGGCAGAAGGCAGCACACAATCATCCCCCACACCCCTGGCATTGTGGTCATGGCAGGTTGGCCTTTCCCATTAACTGCTGAGGTCCCTAGCCTCCATCTCAGGGTACATGTGACTCTCAGACTTCTTTTGCATTGAGTGGTGCTCTCCAACTCTGTAAGTAGCTAAGGATGACCTTGAATTCCTGATGCTCCTGCTGCCACCTCCCAGGGCTAGGATGATACCCACCTACCACATCCAATTTCAGCGGAGGGTTTTGAGGCCTTACCATGGCCACCCAGAGCTAGGCACAGTGCTGAGGCTGCTCCACCTCCCATCCATCTCCAGAAATCTTTCTACAACCTGATGACTAGCGACAAGAAGTCAGAGCGCTTCTTCAGGGTGCTGCATGACCGCATGAAGCGAGCCCAGCAGGAGACCAAGTCCACAGTTGCCGTCAACATGAGTGACCTGGGCAGCCAGCCTCGTGAGGACCGCGAGCCAGCAGACCCTACCACCAAAGGTTGGGCTCCAGGCAGACATGGGGTGTGGGGCCAGGGCAAGACTTGCAGGGCACGGGGGTCTCACAGATAGGGAGAGGCTTCCAGTAGCCCCTGCCTTATCAAGTCTTGCCCCACAGGCCGTGTGGCCTCCTTCTCCATGCCCAGCCCCTCCCGCTATTCACTGGGCCCCAGCTTGCACCGGGGGCATGAGATGGGTGAGCGTGTGCAGAGCAATGAGATGGGTACCTCTGTGCTCATCATGCGGCCCATCCTGCGCTTCCTGCAGCTGCTGTGTGAGAACCACAACCGTGACCTACAGGTGAGTGCCTTGTCCATGCCTGCCTGACACCCACTTCCAATCAGCCGGCATCCCTGGCATGGCCACTGGAACTGATGTCCTCTTGGTGGGGATGACGGTGCTGTGCCGCGCCCACCCTGCCTGTGCTCCACAGAACTTCCTGCGCTGTCAGAACAACAAGACCAACTACAACCTGGTGTGTGAGACCCTGCAGTTCCTCGATATCATGTGTGGCAGTACCACGGGAGGGCTGGGGCTGCTGGGGCTCTACATCAATGAGGACAATGTGGGCCTGGTCATCCAGACCTTGGAGACCCTCACAGAGTACTGCCAGGGCCCATGTCATGAGAACCAGGTGAGCAGCCTCACGGTGGCAGTGGTGCTTGCAAGGGAGCTGAGTGGGTGCGAGTGGGCCTGCAGGACCACCCCGACTCTGATGGGTCTGGCCCTTGCATCTCCCACTGCCTCCTGTCAGACCTGCATCGTGACTCATGAATCCAATGGCATCGACATCATCACAGCGCTGATTCTCAATGACATCAGCCCACTCTGCAAGTACCGCATGGATCTGGTGCTGCAGCTCAAGGTGGGGCCCAGTGGTGAGCATGCCGGCTGTGCCTGTGAAACGTGTGTTCCCGTGTGAGTGACAAGGGTGCTTAACAGGTGTGGCACTATATTGTGCTGTATGCAGGGGGCCTCTTCTATGCATGTGCAGGTTGTATTGGCTACACAGGAATACACATGTGAACAGACATCACACTCATCTTGGGTTTCCCTGAGGACTTCCTGTATGTGTGTTTGTATGGGGTGTGTGTGGGGGGGGGGGCTTGAACATATTTGCTCAGGGTGGGTAGGGCTGGCCTATAGGGGATTAATACATTGGATACTTCTCAGCATACCAGCATCTGAGAACAAAGTAAGGAGGAGGTTAAAAGGCCGTAATTGGGCCTCTTAGATTCAGCTTGCTTCCTGTACCCCTCCACCCAGGACAATGCCTCCAAACTTCTCCTGGCTCTGATGGAGAGTCGGCATGATAGTGAGAATGCAGAACGCATCCTCATCAGCCTGCGGCCTCAGGAGCTGGTGAGCACAGGCTGGCAGCAGGAGAGGACTGTGTGGGTGGTACAGGGATGGGGGTCCGTGCCCCAGGCGCAGGCATAAGAGCAAGTGCTGTGTTGTTCCCTGGCCTCCCCTCCAGGTGGACGTGATCAAAAAGGCCTACCTGCAGGAGGAGGAGAGGGAGAACTCAGAAGTGAGCCCACGTGAAGTGGGCCACAACATCTATATCTTGGCACTTCAGGTACCAAGTGCTGCCCGTGGCCCCGCCCCTGTGGCCATGCCCTCTGAACAATGCTCACAGCGGTCTTGTCCGTCTCCTTTAGCTTTCCAGGCACAACAAACAGCTGCAGCACCTGCTGAAGCCTGTGAAGCGCATCCAAGAGGAGGAGGCTGAGGGCATCTCTTCCATGGTACGGCAGGGGTGAGAGTTTGGGGGTGGGGTGGGGCTCGAACGGAGCCTGCCTTGGTGGAGTTGAATAGACTGGTGGCCGTGAAGGAACAGAGCTGTGACCTGAGGGCAGGAATGAGAGAGAAGCAAGGAGCAGGCTAGAGGCAGAAAGCTGCGGTCATCCAAAGCCAGCCTAGAACCAAGTGAGCTTGGATCTGAGAGCCAGGCTAGAATCTGTGGGTGGGGCTTGCAGCTGGACTGGGGTACAGTGCTGTAACCTTGATACAGAAATGAAAGCAAGACCTTGCATCTGGGACAGATTTGGAATATTGTAGCAGGACCCCGGGGCAGGGCTGAAGAGGGCACCAACTCCCATATTCTGGTTGAGTGGCCTTGGTCTGGGCTGGCTGATGGGTCAACCCCAGGAGCAGCACTCTGGATGGCTGCAGGGCTGACCCAATGCCCACACCTCTGCCCCCAGCTCAGTCTCAACAACAAGCAGCTGTCCCAGATGCTCAAGTCCTCGGCGCCTGCCCAGGAGGAGGAGGAAGACCCTCTGGCCTACTACGAGAACCACACCTCGCAGATTGAGGTGAGGCAGAGGACACTGGGTGTGAGCCAGGGGCAATGAGGGCCTCTGCCCAGGGTGACCAGGTGTCGCCTGACCAATCAGATTGTGCGGCAAGACCGAAGCATGGAGCAGATCGTGTTCCCCGTGCCTGCCATCTGCCAGTTCCTGACAGAGGAGACCAAGCACCGGCTCTTCACCACCACTGAGCAGGATGAACAGGGCAGCAAAGTGAGCGACTTCTTCGACCAGTCCTCCTTCCTGCACAATGAGATGGAGTGGCAGCGTCGGCTTCGCAGTGAGGACCAGCGGGTGCCCCCTCCCCTTCCTGGGGCTCCCCTGGACAGAGGGGTTGTTTGGACCCTGATGCCACACTGTCTCCTCAGGCATGCCGCTCATCTACTGGTTCTCTCGCCGCATGACACTGTGGGGCAGCATCTCCTTCAACCTGGCTGTGTTTATCAACATCATCATTGCTTTCTTCTACCCCTATGTAGAGGGTGCATCCACAGGTGAGGCTGCCCACCCCTCCCTTGCATGGGTGGGGGGGGGAGACGCACCCCTGCATTGCCCTGTGGGCCCTCTGCATGTTATGAGGGACAAGTATGGCTCAAGGGACAGACAGGTTGGCCTCCTGGGAGATGGCCTGTGAGCATGTATGTGTACACACATGCAGATGTAAGCCAGACCCTGCAGCTGGTGGGGTGCTGCAGGTATACAGGTCCTTAGGGGAGGTTCTGGGGGCTCTGGGATTCACACTGGGGCCGTCAGGGCTTAAGTACCCTGCTCATGCCTGCCCGCTGTCCCCAGGTGTGCTGGACTCCCCACTCATCTTGCTGCTCTTCTGGATCCTCATCTGCTTCTCCATCGCGGCCCTGTTCACCAAGCGCTACAGTGTCCGCCCCCTCATCGTGGCACTCATCCTACGGTCCATCTACTACCTGGGCATTGGGCCCACACTCAACATCCTGGGTGCCCTCAATGTGAGTGCTGCGCGGTCTTCTGGCCACCCTGCTCACCTGCTGACCCCTGCCGTTCTTGCTGCCAGCTCCTTGTAGGCCTGTTCAGTGCTTTCAGGCAGCCAGGGATTAGCCACTAGCTTGAGATCAGCAGCCTTGGGCGTCAAATGCAGGGTGCTGGCCATGCACTGCCCACGGGCCATGCACAGGTGGACGTCAAACTTACATTTTACTGTTTCCTGAGAAATGGGAGACAACTCTCCTTAATCCAGCATTGTAAGACTGGGGTCTTCTGCGTTCTAGCCTGCTTCACCTGAGCCTCAGTTTCCCCAGGGCTTCACTTCTTTGATACCGCACCTCTCATGGCTCATTCCACGAGACTAGCCTCTGGGCTGGGCTTGGTGTCAGGGCTGAGAGTTAGGATAGATGGTGGGGTGCTGACCATCACATCCTGCCCTTTCTATCCAGCTGACCAACAAGATCGTGTTTGTGGTGAGCTTCGTGGGCAACCGTGGTACCTTCATCCGTGGCTATAAGGCCATGGTCATGGACATGGAGTTCTTGTACCATGTGGGCTACATCCTGACGAGCGTTCTGGGCCTCTTTGCTCACGAGCTGTTCTACAGTGTCCTGGTGAGCCTGCAGCTGGGCTGGGGCCAGGGGCTTCTAACCCTAATCACTCGTAAGCCTCCGTCTGTCCCATTCAGAGGAGGGATCAATCCAGACTTGGCCAGACCAGGCATGTGTCCTCCAACCTCAGACCTGAACAGTGTGTAACTCTAAGCAGGTTTCTTATCTGCCCTATGTCTCATGACAACTCTGCCTCCTAGAATCACAGGGTGAAATGTCCAACTGTGTGAGAAATGCTTAGAATGCATCCCTGGGTGTGTAGCACAAGAGTTGCCAATATTCCACTCAATGTGACACCTCTCACACCTTCCCCTGCTCTTACAAACGTCCCAGTTGCTTCACTCCAGCCTGGGCACTGACCGCACGGGCAGGGCCTGACTTACTGAGGTGATGTCCCGCAGCTCTTCGATCTCATCTACCGCGAGGAGACGCTGTTTAATGTCATCAAGAGTGTGACTCGCAATGGCCGCTCCATCCTGCTGACGGCCCTCCTGGCCCTCATACTAGTCTACCTCTTCTCCATCGTGGGGTTCCTCTTCCTCAAGGATGACTTCATCCTGGAGGTGGACCGGCTGCCTGGGAACCACTCCAGAGGTCTTGGGAACTTCCTTTCTGGGGTGGGTGTGTGGGGGTGACAATGGGCACGCACAGGTAACTGTCAGCACCAGACAGGGCATGCCTGTTCCCCTAGGCTCCCTGCCTTCTTCTGTTGGGTTTTAGGATACCTAGCCTACACCCACCTGCATGCTCTAGTTCACTGCAGTCTGGGGGGGACAGGCAGAACCTCGGAAGCCCCAGTTGGCCTGCCATTCATGGAGAGCCTGGTGTCTGCAGGGTGGCCTCGGGCCAGGCCCAGTCACAGAGACCCTCCCTAGCTGTAGTGTGAGCCAGCAGGAGGGGAGGCCTCCCAGGGACATGTCTCAGGACAGACTAGAGAGATGCTAAGGTCAGACAGACATTTGTTATCTCCTCGTGACTTTGTTCCTATCACCTCTAGCCAGCACCCTGGGAATGTCACATGGAGCTGCCACATTTATGGGCACATGTAGTGGGGACAAGATAGACTGTGTCTCGGAGGTATCGGTGCCTGAGATCCCAGAAGGTAAGGCTGAGATACCTGTAGGATGGGGTGGGACAGGACAGAATGGGCAGCGCAGGTCTGAGCGTGCTGACCACCCACAGAGGATGAGGAGCTGGACAGCACTGAGCGGGCCTGTGACACTCTACTTATGTGCATCGTCACCGTCATGAACCATGGACTGCGCAATGGTGGTGGTGTGGGTGACATCCTCCGCAAGCCCTCCAAAGATGTGAGTATCCCTGCCCTGCCTTGGGCCTCAGCCAGGCAGCAGCTGGGTCCCCTCCATGCTGACCATCCCACCCACTTCTGTGAATGCTCCCGGCTTCCCATACCCAGCCAGTTTCTGTGACATTGTCCAGAGCTATCCACCCCGGCCCATTTAGTCTCACTGTAGATGCTACAAGGGACACCATGGCAACCAGTCTTGGCTCTGAGGCTTGGGAAGGTGTAAGCCAAGCATCAGTCTCTGGCTTCCTCAGCCTGGGGGGCGGGCAGGGTGGAGCAGGACACTGAGTCAGCTCTGTGAGGAGTCTCAGGACTTAACACAGGGCTGCTGGCTATCCAAGCCATCAATTCCCAGTTGCTTGGGAGAAGTCATCTCTGGCTAGACAAAGGTTCTGGAATGTGTGACACATCCTGAAAGTTCACCTAGGAGCTCCCAGCTGCCCTTCCCTTAACCAAGTTAAAGGCAGAAACAAGCCCCATTTTGTAACAGGACAAACTTGTAAGGGCTTCCTCCTGGCCAGCCCTTTCCAAATGTCAGCTCAGGGCTTCTTTCTAGTTGACAGATGATGTCACTGCCATCCTTAGGCTCCCACATTTCTCTCTCTTGGGGCTTGGAGTGAGCACAGTCACACGGCCTGCTGAACCACAGTTCCTCACAGTATCCCCCCCCCCCCCACTGTGCAGGAGTCCCTCTTCCCTGCCCGGGTGGTATACGACCTCCTGTTCTACTTCATCGTCATCATCATTGTGTTGAACCTCATCTTTGGGGTGATCATCGACACTTTTGCCGACCTGCGCAGTGAGAAGCAGAAGAAGGAGGAGATCCTCAAGACCACATGCTTCATCTGTGGTGAGGCCCACTTCCGCGCTTAGCTGGTTCCTGCTGCACCACTGGAGGCTTCTACACCATGGCACCCCAGCTCCACCCTTGCTGAGGCCCCCACACAAGGTGGATGGCTGCTTGCCCATCCCAGGATGGAGGGAGCCGACCTAGCTTGTTGCTGGGATTGGCAGGACCTGGGAAACCACTGCTTCAAGCCTGGGCCTCCAGAAGAGGAACCTAGGGCACCGTGGTGTCAGGCTTCTGGTTTCCATCCACTCCTCCTTCCAAACCCAGTGACCAGGGCCCAAGGAGCAGGGGTCACCTGCAGGACAGACTGTTGACCCAGCTAGTCCTATTCCCACTGGGCTCAGGCTGCTGCTCTGCAGGAGGAGTAGTGTCTCCATGGCTGAGCAATGGGAGCTTTAATAGAGTGACAGATAGCCCAGGGTGAACTGTCGAAAGCAGTCACCACGGTGGCCCTCAAGTGGGCAATGGCTTCACTTCCTCCCTCTGCCCCCAGGCCTGGAGAGGGACAAGTTTGACAACAAGACAGTCTCCTTCGAGGAGCACATCAAGCTGGAGCACAACATGTGGAATTACCTGTACTTCATCGTGCTGGTCCGTGTCAAGAACAAGACCGACTACACAGGCCCCGAGAGCTATGTGGCTCAGATGATCAAGGTGAGTGTGCACTGCAGGCCTGGCTCTGCTGGTCCACAACCTGGGAGGAGACGCTACATCTGCTGGCCTTGGCCTGAAGGTTGACAGCTGCTGACGCTCGTTGGGGCAGCCGGGGAGTGAGGAGCAGCTGCGGCCAGCCCTTGGCTGTGCAAAACCCTGCTAGCCACCCGTCGATTCACTCTACTGGCGTGAGGAGAAAGTGAACTTGCAGGGAACCCGTCAGCCCTGGAGGAACATGTGTACCAGGGTCCGAGAGTACAGCAGCACCGGGGCAGTATGGAGTGGGGAGAGCCCACGGAGGGATGCTGATCCCACAGGGCCTCCTAGAAGGCACAGCAAGGGAGGATGGCCTCCTAAAGTCAGCATTGTCCCAATCTGAGAGAAAGCCTAGAAAAGCTTAGAAATACCAGGCTTAGAGGAATTAAATATAATCCTTCCAATTTCCATAGTCATGGTGGCAGTGAAGAGCTTTGTCTCGGGGTTTATCTGTTGGTCTGAGAACTCACAGCTTGTGACAGGGAACCAGGAAACTGCTTTGCTGGTCCTCCTCCCTCCTGCTTCTATCCTGGGAAGCACGTGCTAGCCCTCCCTAGCAAGGCCTGGCTCTGCTGGACATCCGTGCACCTCTCCTCTTCCTTGGGTACGGGGCATGCACTTCTGTGGCAGCAGAAAGGAGGGTGCGAGGACAGGCAGTGAGCAGATGGCAGAGATGCCAGTGGACAGGGCCACCTCACAAAAGGCAGCCTTGCTGTGGTGGTGGAAGCCCACCTCTGGCTTCCTCTGCCTGCCTGGGGGGACCAGGCCAGTTCTGACCAGTCCATGACACACTCCCTGCTAGCCATCTGGTTAAGGGTGTGGCTGTCCCTGAGCAATGCCTCCCTGGTCCTCACCCCAGCACTTTGTTCCAGAACAAGAACCTGGACTGGTTCCCACGGATGCGCGCCATGTCCCTGGTGAGCGGCGAGGGTGAGGGTGAACAGAATGAGATCCGAATCCTGCAGGAGAAACTTGGCTCCACCATGAAGCTGGTGTCCCACCTCACTGCCCAGCTGAATGAACTCAAGGAGCAGGTGTGTTCCCAACCTCAGGGTCCTAAGCTTCTCCACCCACTGTGGTCTTCTGTAGCAGCCAGGCAGGGCCTCCCAGGGTTCAGTGTGGCAGGAACTTGTCTTCCTTTGCATGTGGCAGCAGCTACCAATATAGCTCCATAGCCCCTCTTATCTCCCAGTTGCACCCAATCAAGGGTTTGGCAGGCTGAGGACACCCTGGGGGCCGGGGGTGGCTGTCACCAGTGCTGAAGGGCAGCTGGGCTCTTGGGGGAGGATGCAGCCTTTCATGGTGCTGTGGAGAAGGGAGCTGGGCCACCTGACGGGACTTGTTTAACTCAGATGACAGAGCAGCGGAAACGGAGGCAGCGTCTGGGCTTTGTGGATGTACAGAACTGCATGAGCCGCTGAAGCAGAGCCACAGGAGCCCCACAGGAGGTCCACTGCAAACACCACTGCCCTTCCTTCAGGTCAGGTGGCCATCGGCCCATCAGCATCTGGAGGCCAGGTGCCCACCCCACCTCCTGCTCTGCTGGCAACCCTCCCGCAAGCCAGGCTCCGGCCAGCAGGGGTACTTCGGAGCACAGTCCTGCTAAGAGCCCTTGAAGAGACTCAGTTTACCTTAGTGCCTTAGAGGACACTAGGTCCTCCAGACTGCTGTGCCTTGAGGCAGTAACTGACATTCCTCAGTGGTCCTTGCAAGGGTTAGAAGTGGGCTGCCTCTCATCTCCAAGCACTACATTGTGGCTGTTCCCTGCCTTCCTCCTGCCTCAGGAAGGTGGTACCTGCTGTTATTAGCTACTTAGGACTTGATACTTAACTTATTCCCCCGGGGTTATCCCACCCACCCTGTTGTGCCTGCTGGGGACAGTGTGCTGAACTCTTGGCCCCGTCCAAGGCGCCTGATGACTCAGGATGGATGGCTTTGTAGGCAAGAGTCACTAGCCCAGGGACAGGACTGAGCTGCATGAAAGTGGTGACTGACTGCTTTTTTTCTCTTTGGTGTCATGTTTTACAAGTCCTATGTCCTGAGAACTAATGTGTTAATTGCCTTAAATAAATTAATAGACTCCAAGTCGACCAGGGGCTGTGCTTCTGCTTCCCACACAGCTGGCGGCCTGGCCTCCCCTCAGGCTGAGGATAGATGCCACCTGTGTACCCATGCCTACCAGAGCTCTGGTTACTTGACTGGCTCCACTGGGCCGCTGCAGGACATCTGGGTAGGAGCGAGAGTTTCAAGCAGGTGCAGTAAGGTGGCCTGTGTGTCTTGTAGCCCTCCATAGAACCTGCCTGGTGCCAACGCGGCACCCAGTTCTGGGCATGTGTACTTCTGCAGGGCTGGAGTGAGAGACTTGAGCTGTCCTGAGTCTGTGGTAGAGGACCAGGCAGGAAGTCTGCTACAGGATGCCCGTCTCCACACTTAACTGCATATCCTGGTGTCTCCCCAGCTGCTCCTACACCACAGGGAGCCTGAAGACCCTCACTGGGTTGTGGACCTCAGGCTGGGAGGGTCCTATGTTCCCTCTGCTCGGGAGACGCCCTGACATATGCTATACAGCATCCCTGCTCAGGCAGACAGGGCCTTCCCCTGATGGGCCGGTGAGTCAGTTCCAAACAGGGAGAGTGGAGAAACTGGGCAGCTTTATTGATGAGGGTCAGGTACGTGGGCGGGACAAGACCCGAGCCCAGGCTTTATGCTTCTCCTCTGGCCTCGTGGGTGCAAACTTCTCCTGGAGTTTCTTCCACACACTCTTATCCATCTCCTGAAATTCTTCCAGGGTGTCTGCACAGGGGGAGACAGAACGCTGATGTCACAGGCTGTCCCCAGGAGAGCCCACTTCGCTTTCTAGTGCCCTAGGCACTGGGTCTGTACGGTGAAAGGCAGTTCAGTGGTTATACTGAAACATTCCAGGCAGTGATGGGACACACGCGTAAGGGTTACCTGACCACCCCCTCAGCACCACAGATGTACACTTCCTGCCCAATCCACATGAACTTGCAAAGAATTTTCTTCAAGCTGGGCTACTCTAATGTCTACCTTAGCTATAGGCACCGAGGTAGAGGGAGGCAAGCCCTTGGCTCCAGAAGTATTAAGATGAGGAGCTGCCAGGCTCAGCAGTATGGGTCTCTGCAGGCTGGAGGGGAGAGGGATGGATGCCTCCCTGCACCCTGAGTCCCTGAACCCTTGCAATATTGAGTTCAACTCTAGAACTAGGACAAGACCACAGACCTCCCAAGCTGGGTTTGTGGCAATCAGGTTGGTAATGTCAGCCTTTCACAATGGTAATGGTGGTGGTGGTGGTGGTGGTGGTGGTGGTGGCGGGTATGTATGTATGTGCACATGCAGACAGCCATGTTTAACAGCCACACACATGAGCCAGGCAGTTGTAATCTCAACACTCAGGAGGCAGATCTCTGGGAGTCTGAAGCTAGCCTGGTCTACATAATGAGTTCCAGGACAGCAGAGCTACAGAGAAACCCTGTCTTAACCCCACCCTAACACACATACATCATGATCCCAGCAGTTCTTCCCTGAGCTGACAGTTTGGGTTTGGTGGTTTTCCTCAGGGTGTCCTGTGCACAGGACACCCAACAGCATTCTGGCCTCTATCCACCAAGGCCAGCATGGCCCCACCCACGACCACAAGTGTCTCTGGACATGGCTCATATCTATGGGGCAGACAGCTATAGTAGTCCAAGAACTCTGCTCAGGCCGGGTGGTGGTGGCGGCGGCGCACGCCTTCAATCCCAGCACTCAGGAGGCACAGCCATGCGGATCTCTGTGAGTTCGAGGCCAGCCTGGTCTACAGAGTGAGATCCAGGACAGGCACCAAAACTATACATAGAAACCTTGTCTCAGAAAAACAAAACAAATAAAACAAACCTCTCCCCAGCTAAGGGCCTGTGACCTATCATTTTATAGTTCATAGATATTAGGCTTAGATGCTATCACGGTGCTGCCTAGCTTCTAGGGACTTGGTTTTAACAAAAGCGCTGGCTGGCATTACTGTGTGGGTAGTGGCTCCACATTAGCGTGGGGCACTGTGTGGCAGCCACCAGCACAGCCTCCCACCCTGCGACTTCACAAAGCCCAGATCCCCAAACAAGGCCCAAGTGTGACACCGGGATCCCTGCCCTCTGACACACTAAGGTGGCCACACCGCAGGCCTGGCTGGTCCTCTGTGTATGTGGATCCTTGCTCAGGTGGTACTGACTCCACACAGTTACAACAAAAACGTGAGGCCTGCTGTGCACACATTGTTGGAGTTTCCTGGGCTAACTGGAAGCCAGACCAGAAGTTAACATGCTGCCCGCCACCCGCCCAGAGGCTTCCTGAAGTCTAGCAGAAGGGACAAGCACAGGCGTGGGAGCGGGGGACAGGGACGACAGGGGACAACACCCCAGACTATGCTAAGTTCGTTCTCAGGATCCCTCAAAGACACTCCATCAGGGATGTGGGAATAAAGAGAGGCCTGGCCACACAGCAAAGCCTGTTCTCCTGAAGCACAGCAGATGCCACAGGTTCCCATCTGCTCAGAAGGGTAAGAATTCAACTCTCCACTGCCAAAAGGAAGTAGAAATTTCTAGAGTACCAGACATCCAGCATTTCAGGGCCATGCCCTCACTGAAAAGGTTAGCCTATTTTTATATACAATATCCTTGGCAGTAAAAATAGCAATTTTCCAGTACCTACCTGCTCTGGCCCTGCCCCCACCCCTGCCACCCCTTTCAGTGACAATGGAAATGGGAAATAGGGAGGGGCTGACTGGCAGGGGCTTCCTTCCTACCAACTGGTTCTAGCATAAGTCCTAAACAGACCTCGTTAGACGCATATCGAACCTGCAGACCACATCTCCTGGGACAGATAACTCACAGGCGGATATCCCCATACTCATTTACTGAATGGCTTTTTGTTTTAATTAAAAGCCTCATTGTTTATAAAGCCCCCTTAGGACCATAAAAATAAAATTATTTTCCTTCCATCCTGATTCCAATGACTTCCATTTGGCAAATATGTGGTCCCTTGTTCCCAGGCACCAGTCTTGAATTCAAAGTATGAAGATGATTTTCTCTTCTAAGTAATGCCTCTGACCTTTCCCATATTCTGTGGCTTAAAACACATGGGACCTGTAGCTTAGGGTTTCCTCGGAGCTATTCCTCCAGGCTTTCCATCATGCAAAACTGTTTATTAGGCAATCCTTTTCTTCCTTCAAGCTCATAGCAAACCACCCAGGGAGGGCAGCCATGTCTCCTACCTGTGGACAGGATCAGCTTGTATTCTTCCACGGACAGACCACTGAAGCTGGTGTCTCTGGGGCGAGGGTACTGGCATGGGACAGGAGAGAAGGGACACGTTACTCTGCAGGACACTGGCCTTGCTGCAATTTACCTGGGCCCTGGGCACCTGAGCCAGAACCTGATGAGGGGAGCAGCGCCACCTGGAGGCCAGGACTCACACACACAAGCCAGAACTGTGGAGAACCGAGGGGCAGGCCCAGGACTCAGAATTTCTAACTCCTAGCTCCCAGGTGACACCCAAAGGGCTGCTCAGGACCACACTCAGATGGCATTTGCAAGGAATCCTTTTGCACACAGGCTCTTCCATTTGGTCATGTCTATTTATGGAGCTACTGAACATATTTTTCAAGTCTGGAAAAAACCACACTACATGCATTTTGACAGTAATCATGTCAAGGCTGAGGAGGAGCAGAGCTAGGTGTGACAGGGGCTGTTCCAGTATTCCATCTTCATCAGCATGTGACATCAATTCCATCACCAAGTGGGAAATATGAACAGGAGCACATGCTCGCACAGAAGCCGTGGCTTTTATTCAGCAGACCTTTAAAGGCCTCTGCCAGGCACCATTGTTGGCTTAGCTGAAAGTACTGGTTACACGTGAACCACAATTTACAAAACACCGTATAATCAGGTTTCACCCGTTCTGATTGGCCCTCCCATCGGAGGCTGGAACCAAAGCCTGCACCCACTCACCTTGTGTTTATAGTAGTTTGAATGCAGTCGTGCTAAGCTTTCGTACATCTGATCACAGGCCTCGGGTTCTGCCACCTGAAAGACAGTGGGCCCCGAGAAGTGAGCGGAGGAGGTGGCCGCTCGCTGCACCTACACCTCCAGGGAGGGCTCTGTGTAATAATGCATTCAGAGGAAGCACTGGAGTCCCAGCTCTGTGGGAAGCAAACCTCCCTCCAGCTCCCAGTAGGAGAAGCCACCTTAGTGGATGAAAAGCCCAACTTCACCCACCCTCAACCTGCAGGATCCCTAAGCCCTCAAAAAGCAAACAAGTGTTCAGCAGCTCTGTGCACCTTGGGAACCACCATGCCAGCTGCAGGTTGCAAAGGACATGCTGGGGGGCAGTGTGGGCTCCAGGGATCCAGAAGGAAGCTCAAGAGATGGCAGGGGAAAAGAAGCCCTCCTGCTGGAAGGGACTATGTAAATGAGGAGAGGAGGCAGGGTATAGCCATGGAGGCTGCAGAGCACCTGGGTCTGCCTGAGGTCAGGGCAGAGGGTGGGGGGAGGGAGGGAGAGAGGAAGGGAGAGGAGGGGTGGGCGCACGTTTTGTGAAATGAGATCAGTATAATGTAGATTAAATATTTCCTTTTTTTTTTTTGGTTTTTCGAGACAGGGTTTCTCTGTAGCTTTGGAGCCTGTCCTGGACTAGCTCTGTAGACCAGGCTGGCCTCGAACTCAGAGATCCTCCTGCCTCTGCCTCCTGAGTACTGGGATTACAGGCGTGCGCCACCACCGCCCGGCGATTAAATATTCTTTATGAAAGACCAAACAACAACAAATGAAGAAACGAAGCCTCCAGCACTTTCATCTCTAAGCAAGGAGCTGCTAAGACTGCAAGGGAGAAAGCCATCTGGGGTGCAGGCACACCGCAGTCCCAGCACTTGGGCAGGGGAGAGTCTGAAGTAGGCCTGGGCTACATGGAGAGCTCTAGCTGACCCTGGCCTGTAGAGCGGACACAGTCAGAGAGGAAAGGAAGCCATGTTGCAAAGCAGGTGAAGCAAGTGGGACCAAGACAGACTCGGCTGTGTGCAGCCAGGAGGAAACACCGAGGGCCCATGCTCAGTCCAAGAGGGGAGGCAGGCCTCTGCTAGGAAGACTCATCTTTAACCCTCCCTTTCCTCCACCCTTGCCATCTGTCTATATACCTCATTACTTTTCTCTGCCAGGAATTCTGAAGGCCTCAGAGCCAAAGTCTTTTATAGTTTTCCCAGAACTCAAATGATGGCTTTTTTCTGACTTAGATCCTTTCTTGAAGAGCAAGCATATAAATAAATCAGGAGTTAAGCATTTCGGCGAGACAGCCCTCTTCTGCCTGTGTGTCAAATGAGGTCCCGGCACTCAGCCAACGCAGCACCAGACCTGCTTTCCTTTCTACCAGATGTACCCGCTCAAGGTCGGCAGGGGCTGTCCGGAAAGCCACCGGAGGAGAGAGAGCTGTGGGCTGAGTAGAGACTGGGGTCAGTTATGGGACAAAGACTTAACTAATTTCAGGGTACAGAACAGAGGGAGGAAGTACTTGGCACACTGATGCTTCTTTGGTGGTGGGGGTGGGGGACATAGACAGGGTCTCTATGTAGTTCTGGCTGCCCTGGAACTCAGTACGCACTACGTAGAACCAGGATATCACTGAAGTCACAGAGAGGCTCCTGCCTCTGCCTTCTGAATGCTAGGATTAAAGGTGTGGGCCACCATGACTGCTGGCACACTGCTTCTCGAGTAGGCGTGGCTAACAGCTACTCAGAAGACACAAACCACAAGCTCTGGGCCGAGGATACAGAACGAAACCCTGTCTCAAGCCAAGTACAGGGGCAGGGAGACAGTTCTGTGGTTAACGTGTTTGCTTTGCAAGCATGAGGATGCAGGTTCAATCCCCAGAACCTGTGTAAAAGCTCGGTACTGAGGCACACACTCATAATTAGTTGCAGTACTAGGCAGATGGAGACAGGTGGATCTTTGTGGCTCACTGGCTGGCCTGCCTAGCCTACTCAGCGAGTTCCAGGGCAGAGAGAGAACCTGCCTCAAAATAAATAAATAAATTGAAAGAAAAAGGCGGACAGTACTAGAGGAAGCTGTCCTCTGACCTCCACATGTGTATGTGCAAATGTTCACACACTCCTACCTCCACATATGCAGCTGCACACTCACAAACAGCAGTCACATGACACCTAAACACCAAACAGAAAAGGTCATTCCTCCGCTTGTGCTCTCCACACCTGTGCCGACTGTCCATTTACAAACTCCACAGCCCACATAAAGTATCTCCATGCACAGCTTTGGTGTGAGCAGGGGCCTTGCAGGGAGCAAAGGCCTCTGTGACTGCATGACAGTGGGGACCAGCTGCCCTGGTGGGACCCTGGCACCACTGTTCACTAGCTATAAGATGTTGTGCAAGTCACTGACCCTCTGCCCATTCACTTAAAGAAAGCTGCCATGTTCCTTCTCCGTTCCCTGAATACACCCATTCTTGTGAACATCTGATTACGCTTGGGCTTCCTGGGATCCAGATGTTCTCTCATGTAATCATGCAGGACAACTAATACTGATATGATGCCATTTATCTAATAATCTGTGCCCACAGTCCAATCCTGGCCACTGGGGAAACCCTCACAGGGCAGAGGACTACCCACTGCGGTCCACTGTCCTGTGCCAATCACCTTTCACCCTGGGCCTCAGCCGCTCTCACGCACCGCCACTTTTCAGGTGTACTGGTGAACTTGACTTTTAAAAAAGAAGTGATAATAATAGCCCTACCTCCAAGGGTGGTGTGAGGCTGAAGGGGGCTCCTGGCTGCTCCTGGCCTGGAACTTCAGGGAATGGGGCCAGCGTGCGTCAGGCTTATCAGCACAGTGCTGGGGCCAACTTTTCAATACAAACATGGAAGAGCACACTGCTCAGACCAATACAAAGCACACAGGGGTGTGTAATGTGCCATGGCCAGTGCAGCGGGAACCAAGGAAGAATGGAGAGACACCCCAGCAGAGATCAGCTGGAACACAGCCCAGAAGGATGCAAGGAGTGGGCCTGAGTGGCCAGTGTATCTGGCAGGAGTGTGGCTGGGGATGGGGGCAAGTCGGCAGGAACCATGGAGGCCTTGCCAGCCCACACTGGACCTGACCCTGACACCTCTGGGCACTAAGCACTCCATGGCCAGGCAAGGGGGCTCTGCCAAAGGCTGTTCATCTGCACCACCCCTCCCACCCGCAGGCTGCCTCCCTCCCAGACCTCTCCTGGGCAAATCCACACTCTAACCAGTCTCCCCACAGAGGCAGCCCTGATCCTCTCCCAGCTGCTCTGCTTCTTCCCCAGCAACCAGGGAGTCTCACCCTGTCAGCTCACTCGCCCAACGACAGCAGCAGCCAGGATGAATGCAGAGGACAGGGCCTTGAGAGCACAAATGAAGTGACCCTGAACCCGCAACCTCCTCCGTGCCCTCTGTCCCTCAGGCCCGTAATCTCAGAACTCTGGAGGTAGGAGGATGGTGAGTTCAAGGCCATCCCCGGGGGTCTAGTTAACACAATGCAAAATTATCTGTCATCTAACTTCCCACTAGGTCAGGTGTTTACAATTACAGAAGGCTGTAGAAGCAGCCCAGTGGAGGTGGTGGGAGTCTGCAATATGCCAATTTCTATCAAATTCTTATTGCCTGAGGAGAGACAGCAAGAACAGTCCCATTCCAGGATCCATGTTACATTTAACTCTAGCTCAGCAATTAAAATCTAGTTTTGTTTGCTACTTAACAGCTATCAACGGGATCCCGTCTCATTCCCGAAACCTCACCCCACGCCTACCTACACCTTACACTCCAGTCAGAGATCCCAGCACAGACACTCTGGAACCTGGAACACCCAGCATTTCTGAAATGTCTTCTGGGTTTCAGGAACGCCTCCTACATACACAGCTTTAAATTACCTGAATTTTGCATTTGCACCTAATGAGATTATGGACATTTTGGGAAAAAGAGCCACACATGGGCGTTATGAAAAATTCAACACTGTTCCCTGAACACGAATGAAACGGAGGCTCCGAGACAAGTGCCCTTTACAGCTCCATCTCGTTCCCTCTGCATTTCCCTGCTCAGCCGTCAGTGAATTTCTCTTTACCATATTAAACTTTCATACATACAAATCTACATCAGTGCCGTAGGCACTGATTTCAATTTTCAAAATTGAATTTTGGGTGGTGACAGCAATTTGTACAGCGGCCCCTGTTCCAGTCACACACGGGAAACATAAGCACATTGGGGAGGGCACCACAGACTGTTCAGCTAATTAAGGTGGGGCTGGATCTGGTCCAAGAGGCTCTGTGAAGAGAAGGCTTCATGACTCTGTAATGGACTTCTGACACGAGCCATGCTGTCGGGGAGCACATTCCTGCCAGTGTGACTGGATGTTCCTTTTTCAAGCACCTACTGTGGAGTGCACTGCTGGGGCCAGCCTGTGAGGGACACACAGGAGAAGCAGGCAGTCAGGCTGAGGGGACTAGAGACATGCGTACTGAAAACCACGGCTCGAGCTGTGTGGAACTGAGTGACAGTCAGGGAACAGCAGCACTGCAGAGCTGACAGGACAGGTGGCAGTGAGGATGGAGTGTCACACAGGGCACAGAGCAGACACAGTCCCTACTTCATCCAAGCTTGAGTAGTAGGTGGTCCAAGCATTCTCAGGAGAGAGGGCTTCCGTGGCAGGGAGCCACCAGACCACTGGCAAGCTGAGTTTGGGTTTTTGGTGTGGGGTACAGCAGTTCACAGTCACTAGGTCTCAAGGATAAGACACAAGCTCTGGAGGCAAAGTAAGGGCCTGAGAGGGCAGGGTGCTGAGCATGCTATCCTGTTGGGTGGGGAGAGGCAAGGCTGGGAAGCCAGGCTGGACCTGGATACCCAGAGCTGGCCCGCAATGAAGGCTTAGAGCTCCTGCCAATGCCCAGGAGGCAGCAGGCCAGTTCCAAATATGTCTGAGGAAGTGGTAGCCACTGGAGGAGCTCTGAGAGGAACAGCCATGCACGTACACCCACTCCAACCCAGGTGAGTAAAGACAGTGTCCGAGAGACCACTGTCCTCACAACCCACCTCTGTAGAGCCTTCAGGTCACAAAGAGCACAATCTGTCCTTAGACCACACCCCCAAATCTGATTTGGTGGCTGAAGTACACACCAACAACACCAAGATGCCTTCTCTGTGGCTGTCATATGCCAGGCCCCATTGAGGTGCAGAGGCTCAGGCTTCAGCTGGATGACTACACACCTTGGATTCCCTTTGAGGAGGTGTGGGGACTGTTTCTTTGCTAGAAACCCAGCAAAGCTTGACATCTTTCCCCTAGGCCCATCATCTAACCCTTCATAAAACACAACTGCCACAGCCTGTGCAGGACAGGCAGCAGCATCTCCAGACCCTTCCCCGAGCTGGCCTGAGCTGGCTAGGCTGGGCTGGCAGAGCTTTCGGAGCGCCACCCAGCAGCCGATTCGGAGCGATCTGCTCTTTGCCTGCAGTTCGGTCAATAAGCACAGCTGTTCGCCCCTCCCCCACGCCGAGATTCTTTTGTGAAGCTCTGGTGCTGCAGGGAATGAGAACTCTTTTAAGGAACCTATTCAATGGAGACAAGACCCATAACCATGAACTTCAAAAGGGAACAACAGGAGGGAAGGTGGTAGAGGAGGTCCGTGTGTTCCGGCTCCCCACTGCCATCTCCCTTCCCAGTGGGTTTGGGGTGAGCCCGAGAAAAGCCCGGAAGGGCAACCTCTGGCAGCTTAGAGGGGGGCGGAGGAGGGTTTGTGCTCAGGCTTGCGGTCTCAATTGCTAATTGTACTGGTGTCCTGCCACCGCCAAGCAGGAGCAGCACCTTTCCTCCTGCTGCACTGGGGAGGAAGGGATCAGGCAAAGAGCAGAGTGCCAGAGGTGGTTCATTCTCTGGCCCAGCAGGGAATGGGACGGAGGGAGGGAGGGAGGGAGGGAGGGACTCGAGGTTCACAGAGGAACTTCACAGGGGTCTCTCAAGAGGACTGACCACGGGGGACCTGCTGATGCCTGTCCCCCCCCCCCCCCCCACACACACACACAGACCAGGGCACTGGCTGGGCGTCAAGGGACCTGGCTCAGCTGGTTTGCTTTTCTGATGTGATTTCAATGAAGGTTCAGGACAGTGATGGCCACTTTCACGTGGTGGCGGCACAAAGGCTAAGACCAGATGAGATGGGCCAAGTGCTCCAAGCACCTGTGATGTCCTTGTTAGACCACAGGAAGCCAAGAGGCCGAGAGGATGGGGTCTCCGCAAAGCTGCTCCACCTACCCCAGTGCCGCTTTCTGGACGAGTGGCAGAAGGTGGGGGACACAGCAATCAGCCACCCCAAGTCTCATCCCGCCTTCTGCTGTTTAATGAAGCGTCTCTCAGAACCACCTTTCTTTCTCAAGGTCTTTTCTAAGTGATCGGGGGAGGAGGTGGGAGTGACTCACACACTGTTCGCTGTCCCAGCCAAGGACTGCTCCCTCCAAAAATTACCACCAAGATTTACTAAGCCCAGGCAGGCTCAATTTCAGGTGACATCAGGATGAGCTACGACAAAGGTCCTGAGGAATGTGTCCACTGCCACCACGACACCCTAATTCACTCCACCAGGAACACATCCATCAGCTGTGGCAGAACCATCGGTGAAGCCCTGACTTGCATCTGCAGCTATGACTCAAGTCTGTGTGGGCCTCAGCGGATCAGAAACTGTGTCCCTAGGTGATGACAAAGGATGACATCTCCCAAACAGCAAGCTCTCCCTCCCCGCTGGCTGCGTTAAGCTAACAATCAAGTAGGTGAGTGTCAATCTCTCCCTCGAGCCTCTGGCTGCCCAACTAAGGTACTTGGGGCTGAGGAGCAGTGCCTAGGACTCCATACACAGAAAGCTTCAAACCAAGGAGTTTATCACGTGAGTCTGCATGCAGGCCACAAAAGCCTGCCCTCCCACCTCAGCACCTCTTCCAACTTCTGCTCCATGGGCAACCAACCGGACTGGAGATGACTGGCCTCACAACCCACAACCAATTGCTTGCTCATTCAGATATTCACTGGATGCTTTCGTGTGCCAAGAACCAGATCAGACATGGTGGATGAATGGGGACGGGGGCTTCATCTCTATTCTCAGGAAGCTCATACTATAAATCAGGGAGCACAGCTCTAGAAAGCCCACGGGGTTCACCTCAAGATCCGTATGATTTGGTTCAGTGAAGACCACTAAGCACCATGTGAGGACCTCCCCTGACTCACAGAAGTCCTGGGCCAGACTTCCATCCACATTACTAACAGCAGTCTAGTCATGAGGATGCCACTGGCACGCCCTCACTCGTAAAGTGGGCTGGTTTAGCTGCACTATCCCCATGTTCCTGGCAGGTCATAGTCTGCTTTCACGGGTTATTTGTTCAGCCAGTACATGCGCTGTGCATCTCACTTGACACCTCTGACCTCTTGCCTAAGCCCCACGCTTAAATAACCTCCTGCCTACTTGACATTTCCACTTGGAAATGTCTACTCGGCATGTCAAACGTGCGATGTTCTTCCCACACCCCACCTGTTCCTCATCTAGTCTTTCCCATTTGAGTAAATGGCACCCAGCTGCTCAAGCCAAAAAAAGAAAAGGGGGAAAATCTAGGTGCTGTCCTTGGTTCCTCTTTCCTTCTACCCCACAGCCTGCACGTCCATGCTGTTAATGTGACTTGCACAATCCGAACTGCTCCAGTTACCTCCATCTCCTGTGCCGCCACCCTTATTCAAACAGCCAGCATCTCCTCCTGGGGTACCACAGCAGGCTCCTCTGCAGCCTCCCTGTTTCTCTTGGCCTCTATAACCCATTTGCCACAGCACTAGAGAAACCTTTTAAAACCAGGTCACATCAGTCCCCTGATTAAATGTCCCCAGTGGCTTCTCACTGGCCTTACGGTAAGATCCGACTCCTAGTCAGGGCCTTGAAGACCGAATGGGAGGACTGGAGTGGTGGGCGCGTGGCGCACAACCACCAGTAACTCCAGTTCCAGGGGATCCACCGCCCTCTTCTGGCCTCCGTGGGCGCTGCACCAACGTGGTGCAGGGGCATACGTGCAGGCAAAAATACCCAAACACATTTAAAACAAAAACAAAAACTGTGTGGTGCCTGGCTCCTGCTCTTCTTCAGCTTCCAATCTTAGCTGTGGACACACCGTTCACTGCCCTTCATCCTGGCTTGCTTTCTCTTCTCTAACGTGTCAGTCTGGCCCAGCCGCCCTTCCTGAAGAGCAGAGGTCGCTGTCTTCGGGCCTTGAGCCTTACCTATGTATGTTCCTCAGGCAAGCCCCAGGAACACCACATTTTCTGTGATCACAGTGCTCACTGGGGCTGTCCTATGCGTCTACTTGTTCCTTGTGTCCTGTTCATCCAAAGCCACATGGGGTGGGGCTGGAGAGATGGCTCAGCGGTTAAGAGCACTGGCTACTCTTCCAGAGGTCCTGAGTTCCATTCCCAGCACCCACATGGTGCTGGTTCACAGCCTATCTGTCATGAGATCTGGCGCCCTCTCCTGGTGGGCAGGAATATATGCAGACGGGGCACTGTCTACATTATAAATCTTAAAAACAAATCTAAAAAAAAAAAAAAAAAAAGCAAGACCTCACCTAATTCCTGCTGTCTCCCTGGAACCTAACCTCGTTCGTGGCAACGTGCTTGATCAGGGAACCAAGGCCGGGGTCTCACAACCCATCAACAACGTGGCGTTAGGAACCACCCCGCTTACAAGCTGATTCTCTAGTGGCATCTGGACGTCCCTGGGTAGCAGGAAGGTGGGTACCTCGCACACGTGCAGCCCTGTCACGGGGCCGACGCCTGCGCGCGCACACACCCTCCCCGCCCCGCCGCCGCCCCTCGCTCGACGCCTCCCACCTCCTCCCCTCCGGTCACCTGGGTGTTCTCTCCCTCCCGAAAGGCCTGTGCTACCCGCTTCCGCAGGTAAGCGCCCAAGTCCCGGCCCCGTTTGGTCTCGTCCACCGGCCATTCCTCGCAGAGCTTAAGGAAACGACGGTAGCGGAGAGCGGCCATCTTGGGCCCCGCTTGCCCCGCCCCTGGGGGAGGAGTCGAGGCCGCGGACCGCGCGTGCGCACTGAGGCGCGCGGGCTTCGGCCGGCGGACATGCGCGGTTCCGCCGACGGCTTGCTGCCCTCCAGGCAGGGGCGCTGCTCACCTGTGAGTGGGAGCCCTGAGGTCTTTCGGTCTCCGACCTGGAACTCGCCCAGCTCCCCCAGGGGCAAAGCAGGCGCGGTGTACCCTGGAGACAGCTTTGCTTTTCGTTTTCAATGACTTCATAAGCTCGAGCCTGAAAAAGCTTCCCCCGAGACCTCCGCCTAAGGGAAACATTTGCATGTAAATACAGGTTGTTACTGGATGAAGGTGTGTTTGAACTTAATCTCCCGCAGGCACTGGTGGTCCACACACACCTGCCCGACCCTACACTTATTGCCCAGTACTTGTCTCTAGTACTTGGACCTCTGCTACAGTTTCTCAGCTACCATCCCTCTCTCTTCATCCTCTCCAATGTACTCCTCACCTCATACATAGTACCAAAAAGGTTGCTTCAGCCTAGAAAACTTAAAAAAAAAAATAGTGTATTTATTTTATTTGTTATGTTATACGTATGAGTGTTTACCTGCATATATGTCTCTGCACCACAGCTGCATGTGGGTTCTGGGCCATTTCTCCAGCCCCAAGGATGATTATTTTTGTTATGGCAAAATATAACATAAAATGTACTGTCTTTTAATTTCTAAAATTTTTTATTGTATGTGTATGAATATCTGCCTATGTGCACCAAGTGCCTTCCTGGCCAGAAAAGAGCATCAGATCCCCTGGAACTGGGATCACAGACAGCTGTGAGCTACCACGTGGGTCCTCTGCAAGAACAGCAAAGGCCCTTAACCACCCACCGAGTCATCTCTTCAGTCCCAAATGTACCATGTAAGCAACAGGGTGCTTGTTGCTACGTGGTCCAGGTCGGCCTTGAATTTGAGATCCTCCAGCCTCAGCCTCCCATGATTATAGGCACAAATACCACCGATGAAGTACCTTATCTTGCCAGCCGACCCCCTTCTTCTTCATATACACATATGGTTTTCCTTTTGAGACAGAGTTTCTCTGTATTGCCCTGGCTGTCCTGGAACTCACAGACATCTATCTGCCTGCCTCTGCCTCCCAAATGCTGGGATTAAACCACCACCTGGTTCCTCTTGATATTTTAAACAAAGAATTTCACATATTTTGTTTTGCATTTGGCTCCTAGAAATTTGTGTTTAATAAATGAATGAGTGAGTGAGCAAAACCACATTCCAGCCTAGGTCTGTCAGCCTTCACAACATAGGGAGCAAACTCTTGAGGCTGAGGGAGGAGGGCTGGTGGGCGGGACACCTTGCTTTGCAGCAAGCCGAGAAAGGGTGACCAGGAGGAGGCAGGCAGGCTTGAACTTCCCCTGGCACCCCGCACCTTTCTCAACCTCTCCTCAAATGAAACGAAAAACCATTCACTGCCATCAAGTTATTCTGCCTGCTGACCATTCACTGCCATCAAGTTATTCTGCCTGCTGCCTAAGTCAGGGAGTCTCCCCACCTCTGCCCCAGGTCAGCTGTGCTCTTCAAAGTCACACCTGGGGTGGGCACTGTGGTTTCCAACCCCGCCCTCAGCGCCTAGAACTGAGGAGTAAATGAACCAACTTTGCCCTTTGACCTCAGGAAAGCCATCCAACATTGTGGCTACTAAGAGAGCCGTGACAGGTGAGGCTGTGACAGGGCTTAGAGCCTGATGGGAATCAGGGATGTTTTCTGGGGGCCACAACCACTGAGCACCTTGCCTTGGCATAGTGCCCCAGCCAAGACTCCCTTTCACTAATTCCTCTCTCTGAACATCACCCCTGGAGCTGTGGAAAACTGTTCCCTGTTTAAACCACCCACCGATCCCGATCCGTTCAGATGAAACCTCTCCCTCTGCCTCCTTCCCACATCCGCCCAAGGCTTGCATCCTATCACTGCCAAGCCACCCCTGATCCCCCCCCCCATTTTCCTCTACAGTTGGGTAATGTTTCTTTCTCTGTATTCCACAGTACTGCCTAATACAGCCAAGCTCTGCTTAACGATGGGGAAAACGAGAAGAACATTGTCAGGAGATTTCGTCATGAGAACATCAGAGATTGCACACTAAGACGGTACCATGTGGCTAGGCAATATACGGAAGCACCTTCTCTTCCATGTTTTTATTTTGACTTCATCAATTTATTCTTATTGTATCAGAATGGGTGTTTTGGCTGCATGTATATTTGTGCACCACCTGTGCATCTGGTGGCATCAGATCCCCTAGGATGAGAGTTATAGATGGTTGTGAGCCGTCATGTGAGTGCTGGGGAATCAAATCAAATCCTCTGTGTATGTGTATGGGTGTTTGTGGTTGTTTTGGAGGGGCAGAGCAGGAGTTGAGAAAGGGTCTCTTTGGGTAGCCCTGGCTGTCCTGGACTTGCTATATAGACCCAGCTGACTTTGAACTAACAGAGATCGACTGCCTTTACCCTGAGGGCTGAGATTAAAAGCATGCACCACCAGCTGGGCTCCATCTCCTCAGTCCCCATGGTTCTGCTAAATAGCCCAGGCTGGCCTCAAACTTGAGAACCTTCTGCTCTGCGTCCCAAATGCAGCAATATAAAGTTGCACAGGTGCGGGGCGCACAATCCAGACTCCTCAAAAAATATATGGAGCTGGCAAGAGAGCTCAGTAAGTAAAGGTGCTTGCCGCCAGACTTGAGGACCTTAGTTCAATTCCTGGGACCCACATGGTGGGAAGAGAGAACTGATCCCTTCCTGTAAGTTGGTTAAAGCAGGTAAAGGCATTTGCTGCCAAGCCTAATGACCTGAGTTTCATCCCTGGGACCCACGCGGCAAAGGACTGGCACTCATGAGCTTTGGTAAAGGAGCATCCACACTTATATAAACAGAAAATAAATCAATGTAATTTTATTTTTGAGACAGGAACTCTATGCCTGTCTAAAGACACTTGCTGCTACGTTCTGTGGAACACTTGCCTAGCATGTATGAGGCCCTGAGTTCCATCTTTAACACCACATAAACCAGGCTTGGTGGCTCACACATGTAATTTTAGTATTTGGGCAGCAGAGGCGGGCTGATGATCTCTGTGAGTTCAAGGCCAGTCTAATCCACATAGTAAGTTCCAGGCCAGCCACAACTAGCTATATAGTGCTATCCTATCTCAAAATAGGTAAATTAATCAATAAATAAACTTGACATAAATAAAGAAAGTGGGAATTACATGCTAAATTAATACAACAACCAAATGTTACCCACAGATTAAACTTACAGTTTCCACAATGGTTCAAGTGCCACTATTACCTCCTTTTTTCAGAGGTGGAAACTGAGGCACAGAAAGGCTAAGATTGGCCAGGATCACCAACTGGGAAGTGGCAGAGTTCAGATTTGAGCCCCTCCATCTTTGAAAGCCCTGTAGTGGTGAGCCACAGGCATGAGATATGTTCCTGGCAGGCCTTAGCCAGCACAGGCAGGGAGTAGGCTCTTATATATCATGTTCCAAGGGCTCCCAGGGTCCACTTGACCTTGTCTTACCTAGGGCCTTTTCCCTTCCCCTCTGTGGGTGGTTTGAGCTAGATTCTGAGCTCAGTAGCTTGTCAATCACCCAGAGCCATTTAGGGCACATAAATGGGCACTGCCTGGAATGTAGCTCAGTGGTGCCAGCCTTGTGGGGAGTTGATGACCATTTTAACACCCACCTGCTGGCTGTCACTCATTTCACAGCCAATGCAGCCTCCTGGCTCAGCGGAAAGCCCCACTGGGGCCCCTCCTCCCCAGCCTTTTGGAATGGGTATTTGGGGAACCCTAATCGCTCTTTATAGAAACCAGGCATTAGCAAGGGAGAGCTATGAGAGAGAGCACAGCTTCGGATTCCAAGTTGTAATGATCCCAGTAATCTAGACATCGAATTGCACATTTAAATGGTGTGAAAGTAAAAATATCGTTTTGTAATGCTGGTGTTAATAATGTAAACATTAAAAGGGAATTAAATGCTTAGCCGCAATTTCCTCTCTCAGCCTAACCCACTGAGGGGAGGATTGGCTCCAACACACAGATACGCTCCCCGAGAAGGGGAGGGACCCTGCCTAGGTATCAGAACAGTCACCTCATGTCCCCAAGGAAGATCTAGCTGACAGTGAGTGGGTACCTTTAAACACACTTGGGTAGTCCAGGCAGGTTGGAGAGGTTGGGCATCCAGAGGTCCTACACTCTGCCGAGATAGCTCATCATGTGCTCCAGGGATCGACTGCCCTCAGCCCGAGATGGTGTCCCTGCTCCTCTAAGACAGCAGTCTCAGCGCATGTCCCCTTTTGCCTCACAGAACAGGCCACTCGCTGTCTGGAAGCCTGGCACCCAGGAGGTAGTCACTCACTGGAGCTGTAACTACCCTGGCATGAGTGAGTGCAGGTACTCCCAGGGTCTCTGGAACCTGAGTGGCAGGCAATTGTGAGCTCTCAATATTGGTACTAGTAAATGAACCTGGGTCCTCTAGAAAAGTCTTGTGTGTGTGTGTGTGTGTGTGTGTGTGTGTGTGTGCGCGCGCGCGCGCGCGCGCGCGCGCGCGCATACACATGCACGTTTTTCACTGCTAAGCCATCTCCAGCTTCTGGGATAAGTTATTCTAGAGTGATACTCCACCTCTCCCTTTGGCAATCAGATGGTTCAGACAATCCGCCCCAAGGAATGGGAGTTTTCCCGGAGTCTCTTATTGGGAGAAGAAGAGACTGAAGCCAGGCACTAGTCAGAGGGGGAGCATGTCTCCCTGGAAAGAGACTTCACACAGTCCTGACAGCCTGTCACATCACCTTGTAGGAGAGCCTGAAGCTAAGACAATGATGGGTCAGTGATGGGCAGGACCGCACCGTGACCAGGACTGCTGGGTACACATGCTCCTTGCCCTCTGTTTACAGCTAAGCGTCGAGTCAGGACCCTAGAGATGAATGTGTGGGCGGGTAGACCGCTGGACCTCTTTATTTGCTCCTCTTCCCAATGCGGCCATTTTGAATAAATCTCCCTTTCTTGCTTTTCAGTGTTACATATCTGTTTAATTGGCTTGTTGAGGGCAGGTAACAGAGTGTAGCATGTAACTCTGCTAGGACCCAGGCTCTGCCCCCAACAACTGTGGTAATGAAGTATATGGAGTAAATGGAACTGAAGAGAAAACGAGACTGTGCCCCCTCCCACGCCCCCCAGGATGCTAGTCTGAGAAAGACTCAGGCAAACCAGGAGGAGGTGGTCTCTGGAGTTTGTTCTTGGGTACCCTCCGAAACTTCCTCCCCATTCAGGACAGCTTAGCCGCGGAGGAAGGGGCAGAGCAGCCAGAGCAGGCCGGGGTCTGGCGGGAGCCCAGCATCCGGGCAGCTCACTCAGCAACCCCAGTGCAGCCCTCCAGCCTCCTCCCCTCCCTTCGGCTTCTTGGCACCTGAGTGCTCATTTCGGCTCTCTCTCATCTTCTGCTTTGTGTTTCTGGCCACTGGGGACGCAGATTTAAATCCAAGGGAAGAAGTTTAGATCATTCTGAAGAGCAGCTGATGAGCTGTCTTGCCTGGACGTTCCTTTCATTACACTGCAGCCTGCCTTTCCCCGAGTAGCCTCGGAGCCTCCGCAGCCGGGAAGAGAAATGAGGCGGCCCGAGCCGTGCCCAGAGGCCCAGGGCTCGCTGACAACATTGCATTATGAAAAAGCTGTAATGACATCCCACTCCTCCACCTCCTCTTTAATCACCCAGGGGACAGCAGAGGGACAGGGCTGGGGATGACTGTCTCTGAGGCTGCCCTGCTCCCTCGTCCCCCGCCACCACCGCAGGGGGAGAGGCCAGGTGAGGAGCAGGTTGCTCCATGAATTGGGGTGACCTAGGTTTGCCCTTCGTGGCAAAGTTTTGATCCTCCTTGCAAAAAGCCAGGCCTGCTTGCTAGAGGTCATCTGGGTTAGAGAAGGGGTGTTGAGGGCCACTGAGCTCTCACCTGGGATTCCAAGGCTCCCTCCCGTCCTTACCAGCCAGTTGCAAACAGTTCAGCCTTAATTGCGCATGTCCTCAGGGGGTCAGGGGGATGCTAGAGTATACAGGCTGGGGGAAGTTAACTAGGGGAACTCCATCATCCATGCCGGGTTAACACCTTCTAGTGTGGCTGCTTGGGGGTCACCCGCACTCATGACTATAACCCCTCACCATGCTCCGAAAGTGAGCCCAATAAATGCTTAGGTTCCCGGGGTGAATCTTACCTTGGTCTGCTGTCAAGACCTTGGAGAGTCTATGACTCCCAGGGGAGGTATTGATGCAATGCTGTTTCAGGTCACCTGTCTTTGGGACCACGCTAGGGTCTCACAGAGGAATGAGGTGGGTGGCCCTAACCATGTCTGCCAGTGCACACTGCCTGTGAGGATTTAGCCAGAGGAAAGGCCTGGTTAGAACCTGCCCGGAGGGACTCCAGGCCCCTGCCTGCCTTCCCTCATGCCCCCTTACCCTCCTTTCATCTCCTTCACGTCAAGTATCATATCGACATGACGGTAATGGGAAGAGAGGCCATTGTAAAGACGGGCTGGGCTCATCAAATCCATTTCTTCTTTGGATAAATTTCCTCATAAATAGAAATTTATTGCTCATAATTCTAGAGGCTGGATAAAAGTGCTATCAGATGCTGTCTAGTGAATCTGGTTCTTCATAAATGATGCTGTGTGTGGTCCCTGAGAGGAGGGAATGTTGCTGAGTGTGCTCTCGGGGAGGAGGACGAGCAAGCTCCTCTAGGCTGGTTCTCCAACTCACTGTGTAGCCGAGGATGACCTAAAACTTGTGGTCCTCCTGCCTTTCCCCTCCAAAGGCTGAGGTTCTAGGCACAGCCCCAGCCTTTCCCGTCCCTGTGTGTGTGTGATGGAGGAGTATGCCACACACGGAAGTCAAAGGAAAACTTGGCAGAGGCAGGCTCTCCTCTTGCAGCTTCACTCAGGTCACCAGGCTTGCACCCTTACCCACTGAGCCATCCCATCAGGGACACCCCCTCACCCCTGCTCCCGCCCTTTAAAGGGGCACTAATCATTTACTAAAGGCCCCACCCTTTGAGAACCACTGGGCTGGGGAATCATGTTCCAACCAGTGAATTTGGAGAGAAGACACACAGACCAAAGCATCCATTAAAAGAACATAAATAAGGAATGAAAAAGCAGAATTCACAGGCCAGAAAAGAGAGGAGGAGGAGGAGGAAGAGGAAGAGGTATGGGGGAGAACAGAGGAAAAGTACAAGCTGGAAAACCCTGATGGAGCAGTCAGGGCAGAGCCCGTGACTCAGCCTCCTCCCTGCCGGCCTCACGGCAGCTCCTTGGCATCTGGGCAGGCCCCCACGACTAGTTCTTGTCGGTGGGGTGTGGGTGTATCCTTCCTCTCACTGCCTCCCTTGCAGCTATCTGGACAGTGAGTGGACGACCATGGTGCCTCAGACTAAGGAGCCTGGGTCCTGGATGACCACGCAGAGACTCGCTGCTGGCTGGCCCCAGCTGAAAGTTCCCCCACTGATTGGAATTACACTCCACTCTGACTTGAACCTGTGTGTTTCTCAACTCAGAAGAGAGCCACAGTGTGCGGGAAGGGGGTTAGCTGTGGGCTCCGGGCTCTGCTCCCCCATCTCATGCCTGCCAGTCAACCTGATGGAACAACCTGCCCTGACAGGCACCCCTCAGACCTCACTCTGTCCAGGTGCATCTTAGCTGCTGCCTCCAGGATCCCGCCCTGAGGTGAGGTTCCTCACTGCCTCTGCAACTCCTGGTAACATCTGTACTGATGGCCCCTCTCACAGCATGAGAACTCTTACTGAGTTCTCAGTGATGCTATGATGATGTTCACAAGGACTTGTTTTGCAGGCAGCACGGGCTGCATGGACTAGGGATTTGGTAAGTGTTTGGCAGTAGGAGAGAAGAGAAGGACCAGTTAATGAAATCACAATGAATGAGCCCCTGGGCCAGGTTTTGAAGTGTCCCCATCACCTGGCTCTCTGTACTTTACTCTTGGCACACTCCCCACCACAGAGCCACATCTGAATCCGCTGGTTTGTCTATAAGTGTATGACTCTGTTGGGCTTTTCCTTTCCTTTGCTCCTCCCCACCTCCCTAACTAATTCCTCAGCCCTCCACCCCCAGAAGGGCCCAGATGAGGGCCAGCCTCCTCCCACAGACTCTGTGCTGGCTGGCTAGTGTTATGTCAGCTTATCAATTAGAGTCATTTGGGAAGAGGGAACCTCAGTTGAGAATGCCTCCACCAGATTGGCCTGTGGGCAAGTCTATAGGACAGTTTCTTGGTTGGTGATTGATGTAGGAAGGCACAGCACACCCTAAGTGGTGCTATAAGAAAGCAGGCTGAGCCGGGACTTTCATCCCAGAACTTGGGAGGCAGAGCCAGATAGATCTCTGTGAGTTCGAGGCCAGCCTGATCTAGAAAGCCTGCCTCAAAAAAAAAAAAAAAAAAAAAAAGGCTGGAGAGATGGCTCAGAGGTTAAGAACACTGCTTGCTCTTCTGAAGGTCCTGAGTTCAATTCCCAGCAACGACATGGTGGCTCACAACCATCTGTAATGAGATCTGGCAACCTTTTCTGGCATGCAGGGATATGTGCAGACAGAACACTATATAACAAACAAACAAACAAATAAATCTTTTTTAAAAAAAGAAAGAAAGAAGGAAGGAAGGAAGGAAGGAGAGACAGCAGGCTGAAGAAGCCACGAGGAACAAGCCAGTCAGCAGCTCCCCTCCAAGGCCTCTGCATCAGCTCCTGCCTCCAGGTTCCTGCCCTGCTGAGTTCCTGCTCTGACTTCCCACACTGATGGACTGTAACCTGGATGTGTAAGCCAAATAAACCCTGGCTTCCCCAAGCTGCTTTTGGTCATGGTGCTCCATCACAGCAACAGAAACCCCAACTAAGGCAGATCCTCTCAATAAACCTCTCTAACATAAAAGAGGTTACAGGGCCAGTCCTCTGCCCCATGTAGATGAATCCTTAGCATCACTGGGCGCTAACTCACGTGTGTGGCTTAGGATGCTGGTCGCCATGCTCCTTAAAGTGCTTCAGTCCTGGGGTCAGTTCTGAGTAAACTGAGTCACCAAGTACAGCCACACCTAATCTTTTCTGGCCCTTTCTTCCTCTCTTCCTTCCCTGGCTGGGCCAGGCAGGCTCGGTCCACTGAGTTTTGAAATCTACAGAGCCAGGGTGAGTTTCCAGACCACAGCCACCCCTCTGGGTCCAGTAACACTACCTAAAACTAAACCTGGCTCTGTTCCTTTTTCATCATAAACTACTTTCATGGGGGTCGTCTTTGAGAACAGAACTGAGTCTGGGCCTTGAACATACACAGAGGAGGAGGAAGGGCATAGTGGAAACAACCATTGGTAAGAAAGAGGAGGGCATTGTGTAGTAGTGCCCCAGGCCAGTCCCTCAGCTGGGAGAGGGTGGAGGTGGCAGCTGCTTGGGGAACGGTGGACTTGGCTGATGTGGTACCAGAGAAAGCAGCCTCCAGGGATCTGATTTGTCATTGGCAAATACTTTGTTTCAGGACAGCTTCCATTTTCTTGCCAAGGGCATAGAGTATGCAAATTAATGACATCATTACCTTGGCCAGAGTGTAATTTGGAAAGCTGATCTGCTTTGAAATCCATGTCCTTTTCTTTCTTTCTTGAGGCAGACCCACTTGGTAGCCTTGGCTGGCCTGGAACTCACTCTGTAGACCAGACTGGCTTTGATTTCACAGAGATCCACCTGCTCTGCCTTCAGAGTGCTGGGATTAAAGGTGTGCACCACTAAACAGGAGTGTTCTTGTCCACGCTACTCTTCCCTCAGAGTGGATTTTGGAAACATCACACTTATCCTTAGAGCCTGATGGTGCCTTAATTCTGTGCTGGAGGGGCTTCAAATTCAAGGCCTTTCTTTCTGAGCCTGCTTGCAGACACATGCAATTTTGCTTTTTTTCTTGACTCAGGGTCTCATATAGTAGAAGATGGCCTAAAGCTCACTCTGTAGCCAAAGATGACCTTGAACCCCTGATCGTCCTGCCTCCATCTCCCAAGTGCAGGGATTACAAGCATGTACCCACTGCTATGCAGTACAGTCTTGGGGATGGAACTCAGGGCTTCTTGGAATGGAGGCAAGCAGGCTACCAACTTCAGCCCTTCTCCTCCCCACCCAATGTGAATATTTTATTAGTCCCACTGCTACCAAATGTCCTGAGGGACCATGGGTAACTGGTGAGTTGTTCTTGCCGTACACTCCAGTTTCTCATAAATTGTAAGTACTGGACAGCACGCTGACGAGAATAAACAAACAGATAGGGTATTAAGGCGCTCCAGTAATCACTGGTGACCTCAGCAATTTTATTAACAAATTTATTTCCCTAATTGGGGAGTATAGCACAGCACCAGGCTCCAGGGCATTGTAATAAGTTCCAATGCTGCAGAAGAAGGAATTCATTAGACCTGTTTGCTCTGGTTTCCTATATACTAGCATCCACCATTCTTGTAAACAATCGCCCTGGGTTTCCTGGTCTTCTAGGTTCTCTGCTTCCAACACCCCCTACCCACACCCAAAATAAATAAATGGAAATGCAGAAGAGAGCCAAAAGCTATTGGCTCCTCTGTTGGTGCACCCAACCTCCACTGGAAGCTGTATTTCCAGGTCAGGGACATCACATGGTCACAGTGTGGCCGACTTGCTAATTCCAGTAGCCCCATCCCCCAGAAGTCTGTGCCAAGGGGGGTATCAGGGTTTGCCTGGGCTTCTCCTTGTCCACTCATTCATTCATTATTATTGTTATTCTTATTTTGTGACTCTGGGCCTCAGGGAACCCAGAGCCTCCTGCATGCGAAACACAAGCCCTCCTCCTGAGCTGCACCCCACCACACCCCAGCCAGTACAAGGCAGGCAAGAGGGACAAGAGGGACACTTACTCCTGTCTCACCTATAACTCACCATAGGAGATGAGAGGCATTAGCTACGTCTGCCTGTGGGGTGGGCCATCCACACAAGCAGAATATTCCTCAAGGCTTCTCCAGGAGGTTTTCTTTTGTTTTTCCTGTCCCTCCTGGCTGTTGAGGACTGCAGCGTGACAACAGAAAAGTGTTCTGGAATGCAGGCACCCTGCAGCACTGCAGTGCTGGCCTCTGACCCAGGCTACACCCCCTGTGCACCCGACAATGGTGCCGCTTTCACTGTCTGCTCCCAGAGGAGCTGCCCTGTGGAAGATGCCCGGTGGGGGGTGGATGCCTGCAGAGCAGATTTCTGTAGCAACTGTCAACATTGCCAGCCATGCATGGAGATGGCTTTTGAAGGTAGATACGGTTATTATAAAGACACCTACAGGGGATCTAGGCTACGCTAGCTTGGGTCCCTTTGCAAAATCTGTAGCCTAGAAAATTCTAGACAGTTCCAACAACCTTTATTCTCCCTCTTGGATATCCTGCAGAATTCCGATGAGGTTTTCCAGGCCAAAAATATAGCCAGGATCTGGTCCCTCGTGGGTGATGTGCTCATTCCAGGAACCCTTGTAGGTCGTGTGAGCGAAGTCGATCATTCGGACGTCGACTTTGGCGGGGTCACCGGAAGGGCTGCCCTGGGTGGTCTCAGGAGTATTCTGAGGAGGCTCCTGCCCATCATAGATTATGAGGAGGGAGCTGGAGTAGAATCGGTAAGAACTCTGGCTCCTGATGACCGTGAGCAAGGCCTGCAGCCTGCCAAGGATGGGCTCCAGGAGCTCTGTGCGTAGGCGGGTTCCATCATGGAGAAACTGAGAAAGGGCTTGTTTGAATCCCTCCTCTGAGAGCTTCCTTCCATAGTACTTATCTTTGCAGAGAAAACTCTTCTTTTCAGTTTGATAAACCTTACATTGGGAAAGAGAGAGAACATATGAAGGATTATAAAGTTTTTTTTGTTTGTTTGTTTTTTGTTTTTTTAAAAGCATGCCCTGGGGCCTGGGGATGTGGCTCAGTTGATAGAGAGCTTGCCTAACAAGATCAAATTGGTGTTCAATCCCCAGTATAAACCGGGCATGGTGATGCAAGCCTATAAAACCAGAATATGAAAGATAGAGGCAGGAAAATCAGAAGCTCAAGGTCACCCTCAGCCACATAGTGAGTTCAAGACCAGCCCGTGCTACATGAGACCCTATCTCCAAACAAAACAAATCAAAATTGCTTGTGATACAGTGGCAGCATCACAAGTAGTATATGATATGATTTCCAGGAGATTTGGGGAAGAGTGGTTAGGATGCACAGGAGGTGGTCTCCCAGCATGCTCCAGTGCGGCATTTTAAAGTATTCTCTTTGCAGGTCTGGTCTCAACCCAAGGCCCAAAGATCCTTCACCCGCAGAGGTGACCCTCAGCACACCACTCCGTGGTTTGGATCGCCTTTCCTGTGAATTTCCGATGTCAACTCCCAAGTCGTGATTTAAATCTTGGCTTCTGGCCGTCTTCAATTCAGATATTAGCAAACTCAAGCTGGAATGCTGCAGTAGGAACCTGAAATCGGGCCAATGGACTCAGAGAGCCAGTTCGATTAAGTTCTCCCTAACAAAGTTACTGAGTCCTTTCTCACAGATTTTAAGTATGCAGGAATGGCTCTTCCAAACAGCCCAGGTGAATTGCTGAGGTAAAGAAATGGGCTAGATCAGGTGTTGGGGTGGGGGGAGGGGTGTGCCTGCAGGCAGCTGCCAGGAGTGTGGGAAGTGGAAAGAGGTCCATAGCCTCCCTGTGCAGTGAACGGTTCTTTTCTTCACGGTCTCAATTTCCTGCCCTTGCCACGCCTTGGCCATCAGAAGGGAGCAGACAGAAGAAAGATGCTGATGAGGACACCATGGTGGCCACACCCAGTCCATCAGGCAGCTCAGGGGGCAATAGAGACTGAGTCAAAGCCTGCAGCTACAACAGCCATTGGGGACTTGGCACACATGGACATGGCCGCCTGTGCCTGGCTAACTTTGAGGCCTGTCTTGCCTTCATGTTACATAATGTGTTTTTTTGTTTGTTTGTTTCTTTGTTTGTTTTTAATCAGAAAGCTATAATAGGCTTTTGGGAGACCCGAGATCAGCTGCTAAATCAGCCTTCCTAAGCATGTGACAGGTGTCACTCTCCAGATAAATCAGGTCACTTGCAGAAGGTCGGAGGTCCGCAGAGAGACTCCGTTTACTCCACAAATCATCCCACTCTGTCCTCTGAGGACTGCATTCCCAGCCTTCCCAGGGACATCTGTGCAATGAATTTATGGACTCAACTTCCAGCTTCAAGGGGTGGCAGCCTCGATTAAGGAAAGCGATAACGTTTGCCGTCAAAACAGAGCCTGGTAGATGGGGTAGATTCCTGCCTCTCTCTCTGCAGTCAGTCCTCCCACAGCCTCTTAGGTACAGAGGTTGGGGACCCAGGCAGCAAGGGAACAAGCCGCCCCTGTGACTGGGTTCAGTGGCTTCTGACCTTCCCACTTGGTTACCCCAACCAAGCAGCAGGAAGGCCAAATGTAGATGAGAGATAGCTAGCAAGAATTCAAAAGAACGGGTTACTGCACCCTGCCCGTCCAAAGGAGACAGGGCTCAGTCCTATCACGAATGTGGGATCAGCAAGCCACCAGGTGTATTTTCTCAGCTCTTCTCCAACCCCTGCCCCCACACTGTCATCAAAAGCCCCTCCCAATATGGGTAGGATCCACAGGACCATCACACAAAGTTTTAGCTGCCCCAAATGGTGAGACTGAGTTTGGGACTGATCTCAGTGGTGCTCTTTAAAAAACCAGTGTGCGGGTTGGGAATGCAAGGCAGTGGTAGACTGCTTGCCTCCCCTGCCAAGGCTCTGGGTTCCAGCCCAAGCTCTGCAAAACAAAACAACTAAACTCCTGTCATCTTAACACTCCAGAGGTGGAGGATCAGGGATTCAAGGTCAGCCTCAGCTACATACAGAATATAAAATCAGCCTTGGCTCCCCGAGAGCCTGTCTCAAACAAAACACCACAACAAGCACCCAGCATTTCCGACCTTCTCTGTTGCTTCCTTAAGGCTTTGCAGGGAGGGAGAGGTGTGGGTGACAGGCATCCAGGCCTGCCAGGATGCCAGCCTCTGCCCCTTGCAGCCAGCCCTCTGCACCTACCTACCTGCATGCCGCAGATGCGCACCCCCAGGCAGGCTGAAGTACTCTGTGCACACTTCTTCATGTGACGGGCCTTCTTCTCCTCAGATGCATCATCACCATGCTGCCGGGTCCCCATCTTTAGATCCAAGATGCACGGCTGCTTGTATTGTGACACCACATTTTCCAAGAGCAAGAACCCTGGATGCACTAAGTCAAGGAAAGCTCTGGGGTCATCAGTCAGAGTACCTGAGGCTCCTGTCCGCTGCTCCCTCCTGTTTCCAGCCTTATCCAGGAACCTGGCTATTAAGAATGCAAGATATTCACTGGTAGTCTGCTTTAATAAGTCCATTTATTTAGGGGGAGTTTATGAGAACCTTTTCCCATTTTGCTCTGAGGTTGAAATTTAAATTTGCAGGCATGAAATTCCTGGCAGGCCATGCCCAATTTACATTTTATGGCAGAAAATCATAGGGCTGAGACCCCCGGGCTGCTGAACGGGCCGGCACCTTCTGGGACAAGGGGGTTGATGTTCGCCTCAGAGATAAGTTGCAGGAATATTAATTTCAGCAGAGTAATTATCCTTCCAAAGCCTCTTAGGGATTAGGGCGGCAGATGTGTCATTGTAAATACTGCAAGAGCAGTCAATGTTTGCAGTTACTGGGGGGCGGAGGGGCCGAAGCTACGTGGCGGTGGGGGGGGGGGGGGAAGGTCCCTCCACAGTTCTTGGGCTGCAGGTAGAAAGTGAGGTGACAGAGGAGATGTTGGGACGCGGGGCGGGGGGGGGGAGGGGGGACACAGAGTCTTCTCCCTGTCTCTACCTGGCCACTTTCTGGGTCTTCTTTTGAACGGATCTGATTTCTTCTAGACCCTGGGCTTGTGGCTTCATACCCTCAACTTACCACCGCACATCTGTTTCTCCCTCCCCACCCCACCTGTCTCCTTGTGCCTGTGTGTGTGTGTGTGTGTGTGTGTGTGTGTGTGTATGTGTGTGTGTACACGCACACACACACTGTCCATCTGTTACACTTGCCCTAGGGATTATGTGTGGATCAAGGGCGGTAAGGATACGGTGCCGCTTGTCCTGTGGGTACTCAGTGCACAGGCGCGTCAGGTGAGCTTGGTGACAGTGTAGGCCCCATGGGTTAAAGCCCCTTCTCTCCACCTGGCTCCCACCAGCACTTTCCACCACCAGCGGGGAGGCCTGGGGACTGAGGCAGCAGTCGGAGCTCAGAAGCACCTTGGCCGTGCTGTGGTGAGAAAAAAAGCATTTGAAGACAGCCAGGGAAGCAGCAGCCAGAGGCAAGAAAGATGCCTGCGGCTCACTGCTTGGCTTCTCTGGCATGGCCTCCAACAAAGGCCACCCAGACTGCTGCATAGGACTCTCTCGCCAAACCACCAGAAACACCACAGGGTCCCGAGACCCTCCCTGCCCAAACTGGGTCCCTGACACCAGATCACACCAGGCCCAGGTCCTCTTGGGGGCTTTGCTTAGGTGTGCTGCCCTCAGAGGGCTAGAGCGATTTAGGTCCATTCTTGGGGTCAAAGTGATGAAGGAAAGGGATGACGACCCCACCTGGGATCTCAAGGCTAGGGGTCTGGATTCATGCCCTGGTATGCGGTTACGACCTTGAGACCTTACAACGCCACGCGGAGTGTGCCCCCTCTGCGTTTTGGCCCCAGCTGTGATGACATAGCCCTGCCTCTGAGCCAAGAGCTTAATTAGATCTGTGGCTCCTTGGGGAAAAAGCGGTAGTTGTCACTGTATCTGATCCCTTTTGTTTCCCATAAATGTTTTAAAGCCCCCAGGGACCCTGGGAAAGGTCAGCTGACATTATCAGAGGCTCCCAAGATCTCTCTGAGGTCCCTAGGCCCTTGGGGGGCCTCTTTTGTCTCCTGGGACTCACTCTCCTTGTCTCCCGCCCCACGGTCTGCTAAAAGCTGACTTTCAAGAGAAATTAGGCACACTTCCTCTGCATAAACTATTCCAAGTCTCTGGCGGCATACTCTCCCCCAGAGACCTGTGTGGTCTCAGCGAAGTAGGTATTTAATTAAACAAGCTCTGGACACAGGCCCTGCCTGTGTGTCAGCCCGTGAGCTAGAACATGTGCCTATCCTCCCCCAAGAAAGGATGGAAGAGACAACACACACCCCCACCCCCCCCCCCCCATTCTTTGCAACGTTGGTTGTTCTAGACTAAGCCTTCATTTCCATTTCTCATTTTCTTGACAGCAACCTTCACATGGAGCAGTTTGCCTTGGGTGCAGTGTGGTGCCGGCTGAGGGACGAACACCCAGCTTTCTGTCACCTGCTCAGTGGGTCTCACCTTTCCTTGAGTGAGCATGCCAGCTGGGCCAGGGGACGGGGGCCGCTGTCACTGCTGACAGTCTGCTGAAGTGTCTGCCAGATGGCTACCGCTCTGGAATCTGGGGAGACCTGCAGAGGCTCCAAGTTCTCCTTCAGTGGGTTGGCCACCAGGCCAAGATGGCCTCTGCTGTCCCTCCGGAGGCGCACTGTGATGGTTCCTGCGGGACATGAAGGAGGGAAGAACACACCAGGTCACGTGGTATGGGTCATAGCTGTTGAGAGTAGTGGCCCTGGGCAGCCTCTTCCTCTCCCTAGCTCCTCTCTCAAGGAAGAGTCAAGGCTAGGGCGGTTGTACTGGAACCTGATCTTGGTCCTGAACATGTCTCCTCACACCTCCCTACCCACCCCCTGGAGCTTGCAGAAAGTAGCCTCGGGGTGACCTAGGATTGTGCTCTTCTTTCTCTCGCTTCTCACACTTTGCTACATTGTTCCAGAATTGGATTCCTGCCTGCTCCGTTGCTCACACCTTCCCAGTTACACGGGGGCCAACCCAGCCATGGCCAACCTGGGATACCTCAGAGCTGGTCCTCCATGAAGGCGCCTCCCCGCCTCTCCACCTCCCCACCTCCAGGGGGCGCCAATGAACGGAACCCTGGCCCATCCCCTTCCCATTCCTCTTTGCCTCCCCCCCCCCATCTCTTTCTCCTCATTCCCCTTCCTCCAACCAGTTTCTTCCAGGAAGCCTTCCCAAGGCAGGGTTGGACTCGGGACTCTGTCCCCCATCAGACAGAGCCTTGTCCCCTGCCTTTCCCACTGGTGCCCAGCCATCATCTTTGGCTGTATCTATCAGCATATGGAGACGGGGTGGGGTGCGGGGGTTACATGTGGTTCTTAGAGAAAACTCCAGAGTCTTCGAGGTTTCCCTAACATGTGGTATCTCATGTCACCATAGCTGGTAATCACGGCAGGAAAACTGCCGGCCATGTAGGCAAGGACCTCCCCAAAGCTCATCTACCACATGCTCTGTGTTCTCCTCAGACACCCTGGTGGGACAGAAAGCTATCCGTGCTGGGCATTCGCACTGCGTGGTCACCTTGTAGAGCCCTTGTCATAGTGGAGGAGCCCGGTCTCCCTCTGTGGGGTGTGGCATCCAGTGGTACCTGGGCTTGCCCTGGTACCATGCCACAGACTTAGCGTCCTCTTGTTCTCTGAGTACAGGGCATCAGGTGGCCCTGACCTCTGCTGTTTCCTCACCACTTCTCAGCTTCTCCACCTGCTTGGTGCTGAGGAGCTAACCATTGGCAGTGCCCTGATGGTTTCCTATGCTCTGCTTCCCAGTGGCTCTGGCCAGTGGGTGCTGGCAGGGCTGGGAGGATAAGGAAAGGAAGGTACTCATTCAGCTATATGTGCCCCCCATGTATCTGTGGCTGGGTCAAGGGGTCTCCTCCTCCCTCCCGCCCCGCATGCCTGCAGGGGCTACGTTTTCAGTGCACACTCAAACCTACATGAATTTCTACACGGTCCCTTTAAAAACTCTCTCGAGCACGGTTTGTTTCCTACTGACTGAGATGGAGAGGAGGTGGGGGTGGGGGTGTGCGTTTCTATTCTACATTCTTCCCAGGCCCCTTGGTCACCTGCCCAGTACGAGTGGCAAGGGGAATATTTGGCTGAGAAGGCAAGGGAGGCTGCCGATTTTCCTGCCTGCACCCCTGCCCAGCCCCTGGGGGCTGTCATTGTGGACCCTCTTTCCCAGGGCCACTCTGCAGTTCAGCATGTGGCTCTCCAGAGCCATCCACACTAGCCCAGTGGACTCCCAGCCAGTCCTGTCATCTCAGATTCCCAGTGGCCTGATTCTGCAGCCTGGGAGGGACATGCAGTTCTCTCAGACTCCTGACAAACTGCTTCTTCCTCCACCCCACCCAGGCCTGCATCCTTTAGACACCTCAGCAGTAGTAATAGTGCTGTTGGTATTTATCTGACATTGGTGTTCATCCTGAATCACGCATGTCACGCTCATTCGTCCTGTGCCTGAGAGTGGCCGGCTGGGGACATTTCCTCATCTCCCTTACTATATGTGGCCCAGGACTGGCACCGTTCACCTTTCACTTGTGATTTCTAAATTACAGCACATACGTAGGCTGTTGGTGGTACAGCAGGGCTCAGGGAGTCTGAGCCAAGGTCATACTGCCACCTAACAGGTGGGCGCTGAAGGGACAGGTTATAACACATTGCTCAGGACTCCACGGAGTGAGTTAGGCTGTGTTTACCTACGCATGTATAAGGGACACCCCTGCTGTGTTCCCAGAAACACTGGCTCTGGCCAGTCTGTTCTCTGGGCCTTCAGGGAACAGGGTCATCACAGAGGGTTGGGGCATGAGCTTTGCATTTCCAGCCCTGAGTCCTTGGCAGGAGGTTGCTGTGTTTGTTCTGGGGAGGAGAACCTTCCAGAAGTCAACATGAAGCCTCCATGACTAGCAGAAAGTACTGGCTGCCCTGTGCCTGTCCTGGAGGGAGTTTGCACCCTTCTAGCTGCTTAGTGGGTCCAGGAAGCCCCACTATCCAAGAGCAATGTCCTCCGGGGTCTCTTTAAGTTCATGCTCCCATCTGGCACCCCCTGGCCTTTCCTACTTGAGGGCCTATGGTGACATGCCTGCCAGAAAACACAGTTCTTGGCAGCTTGTGCCCAAGAGGCCTCCCTAGAGAGACAAGAAACGTGGCCTTTCCCACTGCTGCAGGCTTCATTCTTGTCTGATCTCATCTGCTCTGAGTGCCTGCATAAATGCCAGAGAGTGGAGGTGCAAATAACCCCCGACTAATAAAACGCAAAAGTCATTTCCATTTCTCATATTGTCAGGGACTCACCACCGGCGCAGCGTCCCTGCCGCTCAGCCTTTGCCTCTGATGGCCCACTGCCTGGCTGTCTCCCAGCCCTTGTGTCCTCCTTCTCTCCTCTTACCCTGTAACCCCCCTCTTACTCTCTCACTCAGCATAGCACTCCCCTGGAGCCGACCCGCTGAGATCTCCCTGTGAACAGTGCCGGGCTGCCTGCCCTTCACCCAGGGGAACCCGGACTCTCTGGTGCTTGCGTGGTGCTATAGGGGTCAGGAGCCACTGTGACTATGGGACTTTGACCCCAGAGGCCTGAGATCTGCTGCTGAGGTCCTAACGGGAGCCTTGGGGCCTGCTACAGCTCTTTCCATGTACCTCGGCCTGAGAGTCTGCCAGCTGGGCAGACAGAGCGCTTATTGCCACAATTGGCATGCCTGGAGCATCTCAGCAGTTTTGGTTTGACCAAGCGGCTTCCCGAGCCTTGGCGGATATTGTATCATGGGTTTATTTTTAAGCTTATGAGAACATTCACCGCCGCCGCCATCTGTAATATGAATCTGGCCAAACCCTCCGCCAGCTGAACCCAAGTGCCTGTCCTCATTCACCCAAGGCCCACAGGCTGCCTGAGAGGTAAGGGACACAGCCCCAAGATGGCAAAGCAGCAAACCCAGACAGATCTAGAGCAAGCTGCTGGTACTCGGCACTGCCTTTTAGAATGCCACCCTAGCCGAAATTCTCCTGATGCCATTGTGGGGGAAGGCATAGAATGGCTCCATGGCATGTAGCAGCCACTTCAGAAATGGCCCCTCCTCTCTGAGAAAGCTATTCCTATGTAGGAGCAGGTTATCTATTCTACTGACATGATGTTCTGGCTGAGTGCTTCTGAGAGAGACTGTCTCCTCCCTCCTGGGGATAGATGGCCCCTGAAATTGACACTCCAGGTAGCTGAGTGGAGTGGGTAATGAGGCCAAGAACCCACCCTCTAGAGCTAGACATCACCGCTTCGAATCCTGGCCCGGCCTCTCATGGCCTCGGGCAAGCCAGCTCTCCTCATCTATGTCTCTGGGGTTATGAGGTTTCTGTAAACCAGGGTATGGAATCCTCTTGCAACGGCCCAGAGCAAGCATGATGGACTAGCTGTGACCACTTCTCTTACTGGTTAAAACCAGCCACCTCCATTGCTTCCCAGCTCTGCTGCAGGTGCCCAAAAATGAACCAAGTGTCCCCCTGGGCCTACTCTAGGGTCTCCTCACATGGCCAGAGAGTGAGTCAGTATTTCTGCTTCATCAAAGTCTGGCATTGGGGTGCCACCCAAGCCCTCTCTTAGGCCGGCTGGTAGTCATCTGTTATCCCAGGGAGTCAGGAGGTCCTCTGTTCCAGCTAACCCCACTGTGTCTAGATACACCATCTGTAAGACACCCCAAAGGCAAGGCTGACCTAGACCCTGCAGCGAGGGTCATCAGTTAGCGACAACCTTTGGCTTGAGGTGCAGGGAGCCCTCAGTACAGGGTAGTCTGTCCTACAAGTTTCCCACTTCATAATGGTGTGAGTGAAATGTATCCAAGAGAAAACATCCTTTGATTTTTCGGTTTTGATCTTTTCCTGGACTAGTGATACATGACACAGGCCTCTCAGGACGCCGGACAGAGGCTGTCGCTCCCCATTGCTCCCGTGGCACACCACAGCTAAGCTAGGGTATGAGGCAGGTTCTGTCTATTAAATGCAGTTTTCATTTATGATATTTTTAACTTACAATGATTATTTGGGGTTGTAACCCTTTTCTAAGCAGGGAGCATCTTGTAATTAGAACCCCAAATACTAGAGCCCCCAAGAGGTATCCCCAGACAGCAGAGGTGCTATCTAGTACCTGAGAGCACCCTGTCGTCCCCACCAAAGGCCTGTGTAGACAGGACAAAGAGTCATGGTGAGGTGGGGGTCTCCTAAAGACCCTAACAGTCTCTCCCTTTGCCTGCAGCAGACCCCCACAGTCTTTCTCAGCTCCAGAGCTGTGCTGAGCAAGCGTGAAATGCTGCTTTCTCAGGCATGTGCCACCATGCTTGAGCTGGTGCATGGCTGGGGATGGAGACCATGTTTTCATACATATTAGGCAAGTACTTTTCAGAAGTTTGAGGCATGTCCCCAGCCCCCACAGTGGGTTTCTGATGGGCTTATTTGAGTGTTATAATTGCTGTCCTTGCAGACACTTCAGAAACAGGGCACAGCCCTCCATCATGAAAAACTAAGATTCTTTAGAGGGGCATGTCCTGGGGGAGGGGGGGTGTCACCTGGCAGTCAACTCCACAGGACCTCATTTACCAGCCCCTGAGTGGAGACCAAACTCCTACCCTTGGATCTGGGCAGGGGCACCAGACAAGAAAGCCAACAGGCACAGCCCTTCCACTGAGCTCTTTCTTCCCGCAAGCACCTTGTTCTTGGCTCCAGGATGCACACTGCCAGTTTTCCCAGCTGCATACACTGGAAGGCAGTCTGGCCTTTGCCATGCCTGTATGGAGTGTGAATCTGTGGACTCCTAACCAAGTCATGATTCCCTATGTCCTGTCTGGCCTTGGTCTCCAAGGGAGACCAAAGAGACCTCCCTTGGTCTTACGTTTAACCACAGCCACACCCACAACATCCCCAAAGAGCAGAGTAGAATATCCCATCAGGACCCAGTGGGACTGGGCATCTCTTGATACTATTCCCAATTCTTTGAAGCCGAGTAGCTTGACCTGTCTCCAAAGCCATTAACATTCATGATCTGGAGGCTTGGAGGAATTCAGAGACACCCTAGCGCAGGGACACTGGCTGCTGGGAAGAGGGCTGTCGCTGCACAGGCTTACACCCCATACCCAGTGACAGCAGCGAGGAATGCCGCCGGGCCCGGGCCCCACCACTCACTCACCTTTGTACTGTGGAGTGAAGCACCTCATGGCCAGGGGCAGGGACTCATAGAACTTCTGCTCTTGGGAGACGAGGGGCTTGCATACCGTGTGCGCATCATACTGCAGCATACTCAGGTGGCCACCGACCTGGTGCAGGAAGGGTGCCAGCGGCACACCTACCCCGCTGTTCGCCTTGTCCGTGCTGCGCAGTACCACCATGGCACCACCACGGCCTCCCAAGGCAGGCAAGAGGCAGAAGCTGCTGCCCCCTGCACCGGGTGGGCTGCCCGTGGTCCCCGGCTTTCTGTTTCTTGGCCTTTACTGCTTGCTGTCCTGGTACAGGTGACTCCTGGCAGCACACTTCTCTGGCAGACAAAAAGGGAAACAGAAATTATATGAAGAAGGGGGTGCGCTGGGTGTGTCACCCATGGGCCCTGAAACAAAATGGCACATAGGTGTATATTGCTTCTGAAATAGTCTTCACGAGAAACTGGCCATGGTTGGATTCCACGAATCAAGGATAAGAGGGAGATTTTAAATGACTATGTTGCACCTTTTGAATTTAATTACTAAAACTAGCAAGCAACCCACACAAATAGGAGTTTCCAGCCTCAGGGTCTAGTCCTGACTTCTGCCACGCTGCCTTTCTTCTGGAAATATCCATCTCTAGTCAGGGAGAAGCAAGCGGAGCTGCTGGGTGCCCACTCCAGACACAATTGCTTTGTTTCTCTGGAGCAGAGTCATGCTGTCTGTGTTACTTTTTATGATGAACTTGCACAACTGCTGTGTGACCTTGGGCGGGTCACCAAAGCCTCTGGGCCTCAGTTTCTCTATGCAGTAGAACAGGACGTAGTGTCAGGGCCAGACTTAAGACAAGGACACAGCGGGTTCCCTGAGCCTAGCGCCTCCATTTCCTTTGAGTTGCCTAAAGTGGGCTTGACTCACCTGGAACTCCGGAAAACCAGTTTTTAAAGTCATTCTGACTTTGTCTCGGAAGAGTGTGCCAAGGAGACGGTGAGGGGTTGCTCTTCTGTGGAGGGTTTGTCCCATCTGAGAGGACATTCCCACAGCAGGGCCCTCACTGCAAGTTATTAATACCTCTCCCTCTGCTGGACTCCTGGCCACCATGCGACTGGGCAGTACTGGGCATCATTAACCCTCTAATTGACCTTCACTGCAGGCCCTGGGCATGGCTGGCTGCCTACTGCCTGGACTGCCTGCATGCCACAAGTCCAAGTTTGTCCTATCCCTGTCCCTACACAGGCTCCCCTGACCTTCCCGTCCTCTAGGCCACAGAGTACACCTGTTGGAGGGGGAAGGGACATGGGCTCTGCCTGGCACCTGTACATTTGCTTGGGATGTTGAGGTGGCTGGTGAGGCATTGGGGGAGGGAAGGGCAAAAGCCTGAAGCAAGAGGCTGGGCCAGTAACCCCAGAGGGCCCTTTCCGAATCTCTATCCTGAGGTGGAGAGAGGCCACTGGTGTGTGTGTGGGGGTGGTGGTATTGTGGGGTAGCTTTTGGGATCCTAGAGAAGCTGGGGATACATGTGGACAGCTAAGGGAAGAGGGCCTGCAGACCACATGGGCCAGGATAGTACAGCCCCCATAACTTTCACGTCAGCCTGTGGTGATTCACCTTTCCCCAGGCAGCCGCACTGTGGTAACTAGAGGTACAGCTATAAAGTTCATTTATAGCCCGTCCTGGAAGGAGGCTAAGCACCTGACTCACACTCGTCTCCCTGGACCCAGCCCCACACTTGCCAGGCACGGCTCTCAGATGCCAGTTCAAGTCTGCCAACACACACTGCCTGATTCCATGTTGTTCCTCATACTGTCACACACATGGCCCTTGCTGTATGCCACGTGACATTTTGGGTCCCTCAGTTTAAACCTCACAACTACCCTACGAGGTAACTGGTGCTAGCAGCCGGCTTTCCAGCTGAGGATCTGAGGCATAGAGAGGTCAAGAGGCTTTCCTGTGTGTACCAGCTGGGGTGAGAAGAGCAGGGATTTGAACTAAGGCCTGTTAGCCTAGCCTGTGCTCACCAGCTCCCAGCTTGCTGACATCAGATGTCCTCTACTGCTTTGAACATCAGGAAACTGAGCCCCCAAAAAGAGGCTGAGACTTGGCCAGAGTCGCCTGTAAGACGCAGGTGGTTCCCGGACAAACTTGATGAAGGTCCCTGCACCTCTCTGGGAGAATGTGCCTGTCCTGGGGGGGTGGTTGGAACACTCCTCCACCTCTGTAGAATCTGTCACGAGGGGACAGGCAGGGGCTACTGAGAGCTTCCTGGCCAGGCGGCCAGCACCATCTGAGGGTGTGTCTCTGTCTGTAGAGACTCTTTCCTGCCTCAGCCTGCTGTTCCTTTCCTGAAATGAGATGCTCAGGCCTGGCTACACCTTTTCTGGGAGTAGATTGGTCCCTGCACTCGGCCCTGAGTCTGGGTTGAGGGCAGTGATACAGTCTGCTGGGTAGCCATCCTGTCTTGAAGAACACTGCACTTGGTGGCCGGGTAAAGTGAGGAACTTGCTCTTGCAGGCCTTAGGTTCTAGGCCAGGTAACCTCTCAAGGTATTTCTGTTCCTGGGCTGTACAGTCTGTGGTTCTGAGGCAGCTGGGAACAGTGGCAGGAGAACGGTGCAGGGGGAGGGGTCACAGGGGTGCGGGGGGGGGGGGAGTGGGGGAGTATGCTACAGAGTGGGCTCTGCCCCTCAGAGGTGGGACCTTGGTTCCCAGGGAGTCTGAAGTTTTTCCCCTTTTACTCCCTTTGGTGTGGCCTGCAACCCTGTGAGTCTGAGGTAGAGGTGGCCTCATCCTCTCCTGAAGTCCCAGAACTCTAGCTGCCTGGGCTTTGTATCTTGGCCCACAGGCCCTGCTCTTCTTCCTGTGAGTCAGAAGCCCAGGATCTGTCACGACCCCACCCCCCCACCCCCACACACACTCCAGCTCACTGAGGCCGAGGATGAGCTGGCAGTAGATAAGAGTTTGTTTTACTGCACACTGCCATGGCCCTGTCACGAGGCTCAGAGGACAGAGCATGCAAGACTCCTCTGTGGAGTCTCCACATGGACATCAGCGCACAAGTGACTCTCCAGATGACTGGGTCAGCTGGGATGCTGGGAAGGCAAGTGAGGTGCTGCCTGATGGGACGCCCCCCCCCCCCTTCTGACACACCTTTGGAAGACCCTTAGCTGCTTTGGGAAGAGACAGCGTTTCTCTAGCCCACACCTCTTCCTGAAACCCCACGGTCCTCATTCCTCACCTTCCCCTTCTCCAGCGCCCTTGGGGAGGTCGGAACGGCAGAGCTAGAAGAGCAGACAGGAGTTGTGGAGGCACCCCCCGGCAAGAAGGGGCTCCACAAAGAGCTGCCCCTTGCCCCAGAAGGCCCCGCCCTGCTCCCTCTGGCTGGGTCATGTCCTGAATGTAGCGGTACTGGGCCTCACTCCAGCAGCCTCAGGGCTAACTTGGGCCTCTGGGGTGTGGCCCTGGGGCCAGTAGTGAGTAAGGCCACGGGCCGGCCACATCAGGACAAGCCCTACCCTGCAGCTCTACGAGGCTGAATGGCAGCCAGCCTGCCTCTGCTGGGTTGGGGGACACTCCCCGTTCTGAAATGGGGTAGGGACAACTGGGCTCCATCAGCAGTGAGGATCCCAGGCCTCTCCAAGACCCTCCCCACTAGGCCACCCAGCATGATCTGGGTAGGTTCCCGGGGAGCCTGGCCATTTCCCAAGCATGCATAAGCACTATAATTACCGGTGCACAGATTCATTTAAAGGTGTTTATCGGATTCCTGGAGGATTTGGTCATCATTGTTTTCTCAATCAACAGATACTAACGGTCTAACGAGTGTTTCGAGGTTATGGGTAGGGGAAAATTATGCTGAAAAATGAGCCCTCTGGGCTGGAGGTGGGGGGTGTACAGCTCAGTAATGATACAGCAAGAACATAATATTCACGAAGACCTGGGTTCGAGTCCCAGCACCACAAATAGACATTATGTTCTCTCCTACGGAAACCTAAAACAAGGTTGGTTGACCTGAAAGTACAAGCGTGATGGCCAGCCTGGGAAGGGTGGGCGTGAGTTAGGTCCTCCACACGCACACACTGAAATATCACAGTGGGTCTTATTCATCTGTATAGTTAACATGGGTTACTAATAACAGGAGTCCTTGTGGAAGGGTAAGGGGCTTTCTGCATTGGGCTGGGAGAGGCATAAGTTGGGGTGCCCAGGAAATGACCAGGAGCAGGGCAGAGGTTTGGCTTAGCCTTGGGGAGCTTGAAGAGGATCTGCTCAGGGAATGCCGTGGGAGACAGGGCAGGAGAGGGCAGGAATGGGTGACTAGAGGGCAGGGATGCTAGGCCTGGTTCATGGCGGCCTTGAGTGGTCAATGGAAGGGGCTGAAGAGGGGGAGCCCAGCCTTGCCTGCTGCAGGGATGACCTGTAATCCCAGCCCCTGGGGAAGCAGAGGCAGCGGGTTCCGGGGACGTTCTGGCCAGCCAGACTAGCCAAACTGGAGAGCTGCAGGTTTGGTCTGAGATCTCATCTCAAAAAAGTAAGGTGGCTGCCAGGCATGGTGGCCATTAATCCCAGCACTTGAGAGGCAGAGGCAGAGGCAGATGGATCTCTGAGTTTGAGGCTAGTCTGGTCTACAGAGTGAGTTCCAGGACAGCCAGGGCTGCACAGAGAAACCCTGTCTCAAACTGAAGAAGTAGGGACTGGAAGGATAGTTCAGTGGTTAGGATCATTTCTTCTCTTGTAGAGGACCCAGTTTCCCAGCACCTACATGGCGGCTATAACCATCTATAACTTTAGTTCTGGGGGTCCGATGACCCAAACTGAACTCTGCTGCTGCCAGGCACACATGCAATGCACACACATGTAGCAGACAAAACCTTCATATGCACAAATTTAAAAGATAAAATAAACTGGAGAGGTGATTAAGATACCTGACATCGACCTCTGGCCTCCATGTGTGCATACACACACACACACACACACACACACACACACACACACACACATACACACACAAGCTTGCTGGGCCTTAGTTCAACCTGGGGAGGGGACAGTCCCACTCAGATTATAGAATTACTGAAGGCTTCACAGAGAGAGAACACATCCTGAAAAAAAAAATCTCAGGTGTGTGGGGGAAGGGCCTTCTGGGAAGGGCATTATGAAGAGAGAGACTGCAGTTGGGCCCAGCAGGCCACACAATTCAAAAGCGGAGTGGTTTATGGTCTGCTCTCTGTCTCCAAAGCTCTAACATACATTTCACAGGCCTCTCCTAGCCAGTGTTTCGGGACAAGTACCATTCAATGCCCTTGTGATGCCTGAGGGAACATCTTTTTAATCTATTAGAGATGAGAGGACCCGAAACCCATTTAAAACCGCTTAGGTGGTAATGGGCAGGGAAGTTTCAGAGTTCCCCACGTGGCTGAGGGCCGTGCATTATCTGGGCCCATCCAGGCCAGGAAGGCCGAGGCTTATGTTTCCAGAAGGGGAATTAATGGCGTTTGCAAGTCCATTCTAAAACAACTCAGGAGCCCAAGGCCAGTGTGCTGCCCCTTCCTGACTCCCTGGCTGGGTGGGATCAATACAGAGTGAGCTCTGGGGGGCTGCCTACATCACCTTCCAGGCTGTGGCTGAAATATGTCTTTAGAGAACATCTGTTTCCCAGGAAGGCAAGATTTCCACGCTCTCGGGCCCACGCTCCATATCCCTCAGCCCCGGAAACTTATTCCCACACCAATTTCATTCTCTGAGAGGGGATTTCCCCCTCTTTTCCTCTTAACATTTAAAATCTCCCAACATTCCTCCAGCTTGAGGACCAAATACAATTTTAATACTGTGATTATTAGTTCAGAAGCCCTTCAGCCACTGACAAATGTACTCAGCTGCTCCTGCAATGTTCTGAGCTTGCTGCTGAGGCAGGAGAAGCATGGGGAAGGCTGACTGTAGGAGCCAGGAACCCTAGAAGGGCTGCTCTGCAGGGGCAAGGCTGGTACACTGTCCCTCAACAGCTCCCCTCCCAGCAGGCTTTGCGCCTCACAGCATTTAGGCTGCACTCAGGACCTTGAACATTGTTGACCAAGACCTACAGACATGACTCCAGCCCCTTCCCCGGGCCTGGTGCCTCTCCCTTCATAACAGGGTTGGTTCCCGGGCTTGGGTGAGAGGTCTCTGTGCTGGAGACATGGGTTTGCCCATGGCTAGCATGGCATTGTATGGTCCAGACGGCAACAGATTCCATCTTGCCATTGTTTATTTGGGTTCGTTTTTTGTCTTTGAGGCAGGGTCTCTGGCCCAGTCTGGCTTTGAATTCATGATCTTCCTGCTTTCATTTCATTTCATGCTTTTGAGACAAGTATCGTTCAATGCCCTTGTAATGCCCGAGGGATCATCTTTTTAATCCATTAGAGATGAGAGGACCCGAAACTCATTGAAAACCCCTGAGGTGGTAATGGGCAGGGGAGTTTCACAGTGCTAGGATTGCAGGGGTGTGCTACCATGCCCGATTTATGCCGTGCTGGCTGGACCCTAGGCTTTGTGAATACCAAACAAGCATGCTGTCAATTGCAACAGCTGTAAAGGTTAAGCAGAGTGTGTGTGTGTGTGTGAGTGTGTGTGTGTGTGTGTGTGTGTGTGTGTGTGTGTGTGTGTGTGTGTGTGCGTGCGCGCGCGCGCCTGTGCTGCGTGTGTGGTGTAGTTGTGTTCATTCCCACCAGAGTCCTGCACTGTCCATCTCTGGAGTGAATCTTCGGGAGACATGCAAGCACACCCTCTCCCCAGCAGAGGGCAGCAGCACACATGCCGATACCAGGAATGCCCAGAGAGGGATTAACGCTGTCTGAAAACTAAAGCCAGCACCCCCCTCTACATCCAACAACCAGTAAGCTTATTCTTGGGTCACCCTGAGTTTGTCCAGACCTGTCCCCAAGTGCATAGCCTGCAGCTGAAGTTCTCCTGACCCATCAGGAATACCTTTAGAAAGCTCTGAAGTCATCGAGACTGGGCTCTGTCTCCTCTTACTGCCTCTGTAGCTACTTCACCAGGGCCAGGGGCCAACAGAGGCTGAGAAATGGCTATGCATGATGCAGTCTGACACAAGATCCTGTATATTTGCCCCATCCCTCACACTTCCCACCTCCCCCACCAGCCTGCAGGTTTCCTTCCCTAACAACCAATGTTCATAAAGTTTATTGCTGTTCCCAGCGGCTGCTACTGAACAAGACAGAGCCATAAGGCTTTCTACCTGGGAAGGATTTATTCAAGTGCCCTCCCTGCTCGGAGCAGGAGGGGCTGCTGCTGGCCCCAGAATGCAGCCAAGAAGAGGACAGAGGAGGGTTTTCTCAGCTTCCTGATAGAGCATGGTGGGGCCTGGATGCAAGGCACCCCCACAGGAGTCTCCTGCCTCAGACTCCCCATCTGTACCAAGAGTGGTCTGTCCCAGCCATGTCCTTTCTGTCCTATGGGCCAACAGTACTTCCAGCTCAGTGGGGGTGTGTGGGAGAATTAGTGTGTGGCAGACCAAGAGGAATCTTACAGTCATGTCAGTGCTTGTTCTAACAAAGCGTTAATTAGGTAGGCCTGATCCAGGTGCAGTGTGTATTATGTCGGGGGGATCATGATACTGGGGTTCTGTCAGGACCCAGGGAAGTGTGCTGTGAAGGGAAGAGTCAGTGCTGCCCATAAAGGACTTCAGAGTCCTTTAGTGTTAATAGTTGTTTGTGAAGTAAGTGTAACAAGACTCAGAACAAGCGTGCAGAGCCAGGGGCGGGCTCTGTAAGTGTGTCTGGTAGCAACCTCTGTGTTTTCCCATAGGGTCTTTCATGAGGAAAAATAATGAATCTGGCAGCTTGAAAACTATAGCCAAGCTAGACATGGTGGTGCACATGTGGTCCCCGAGCTTGGGAAGTAGAGGCAGGAGCATCTGGAACTCAAGGCTAGACCTGGCAACATGGCAAGTTTGGGGCCAACGTGAGTTATGTGAGACCCTATTTCAAAGGGGTGGGGCTGGGTCCCCTTCCCATAATTCCATGTATGATCCTGAGATCACAGGGCTGGCTCAGGTTCAGGGCTTGGGGTCCCTGAAAAACCTGCAGAAACTAAGGAGATGGGGGTCCCCAAGATTCCACCACTGTCTAGGGCAGCAGAGATCTCCAACCTTGGCGGTGCTGTGCCTCTGTCTCCTATGAACATCTCTCTGTGGTGGCTCATCACCACACCCACCCTTCTCCTGGGTGTTCCTACCCCCAGGCCCCAACACACTGCCCATAGGCACTGATGTCACCCAGCCCCATGGCCCCACCCAGGAAGAAAGGTGGGGCAGATGGGACAGGACATGATGATCCCTGGCTCAAAAGTGTGAGGGACTTTCCCTGGATGTCTGCCTCTAGGACGGTTTAACTTAGTGTGGAGGAATCATCCCTTCACCTGTAACCCACAGCCACCACTGCAGACTTGGCTTGCCCATGTGTGGGCCAGGGGAGCACACTAGTGCACCCTGAAAGAGGGAGAGAGGATCATGCTAGGGAGACAGGAAGACATTGGAGAGGAACATACAACCACATTTTAAAATTGTTGCCTGTCCCAGCCCCTGCTCACCCCAGAATACACACACACACACACACACACACACACACACACTCTAAGCCACCAGCCCCTTCAACAGGTCTATATGCCCTGGCAATCCCAGCCAGCCTATATGGAGGCCACCCTATAACAGGAACAGGCCTGTGGCCTTGACCCCGTCTGTCCTTCACCAGGTACCATCAAGGGCTCGGCAAGATGGCTCTTCCCCATCCTTCATCAAGGGAGTACTCACCGGAGCCTCCTTCCGGGGGGTGTCAGGGAGTACACAGTAGGGACACTTGCCTCTCAGTGCCTCCTCTGTCTACGAGCATGGGACAAAGGCCTGGCCCAGCTCTACTCTCCACTGGAGCCTGGGTGGAGCTTTCTGCCTAGGAGAACTAGGCTGCCAGTGGCCTGGGTAGAGGAGGCCACCTGATCCCCTGGGGCTGGTATGCCCAGCTGTCAGCTGGGTGTCTACAGCTCTGGAGCAGGGCCAGGGGTCTGGGAGGGAGGAAAAAGAGGAGAGAGGAAAGAAGGGGGGGGCTAGGGAGGGGGGAAGAGGAGGAGGGAGGTTTGGGGAGGAGGCGTAGGGGAGAGAATTTAGTTCAGCTGTCTTGAAGAGTAGCCGGCTGTAAGCACCAGGCGCTAATCACTGCCAGGCCCCTGCTTATTTACTTATTTAAAAATCTGAATATGTATACATATACATGTGTGTGCATATGTGTGTGCACACACAGGTGTAAGGACACGCACATGACATGTCTGCAGAGCTCAGTGTACACCTTGTAGGCATTAGTCCTCTCCACATGTGGGTTTCAGGGATTGAACTCCAGTGTCAGGATGGGCAGCAGGTGCCCTTCCCCACTGATCCACCTCACTTTCCCCTTATTTACTTGTTTGACGCTGGGGTAGAACCCAGGGTCTTATACACAGAGTGCCTGCAGACCTACTGGGCCCACCCCCAGCCTTCCTTGCTTTGCTTTCTATCCCTGTTCAGGGTGAAGGACAAGGCTGGGCCATGTCTTCTCTTCCAGCTGGCACCCCTGCCCCACCAACTCTCAGCCTCTAACTGCGGCTGCTCAGAGAGCTCTGTCCCAGGGTAAGACCATCCGGCCCTCAACCAATCAGCAAGCAATGCCAACAAGCACCGTTGGAGGCCCCTTGGCACCTGGGCTGCTCAGGTGCCGGCAGACAAGCCTGTCAGAACAGAGGCTGGGGACTCGGGACAGCAATTCCAGAGAGGGGCACTCGGGTGGGGAGAGAGGGCAGCTCACCCAAACTGAGGGAGGACAGACCTAGGAAGTGACGTCTGAAGGAAGAAAGGGGCAGCAGGGAAGAGGAGGGGAGGGGCTGCTGCAGCTGGGGGATGAGTGAGGGCCCAGCCAGGGCAGGGTGGCCAGCAAGGGGAAGCCAAGGTGGCCAGGAGTGATGGGAGCTGGACAGCAGCAGGCCTCAGGCCCAAGCTGAGGTAAAAGCTTTCCAGGTGCAGCCGTTTGGGGAGGAGCGTCTACACCCCTGTAAGAACCCTTCATCTGTGCTCTGAAAGGAGGCCCAGTACACTCACCCATCCGCCAGAACAAACTGGCAGGCTCCTGCCTCAGTTTGCCACTCCCACTACGGCTCAGGAGAACGGGTGAGCATTGCTTAAGCCTCTCAACCCCCGGAAGGAATTTTAGCGGCAGATGGTCTTGGCTTTCGGCCACCATAGGGGCCTCACAAACGCTCCTCGTGGATTAAGCGCCAAGGGACAATGCGGCAATGCTGCCCGCTGTAATGTAATCAGGTCCTCAGGGACGCTTGCTGGCTCTTCTGTGGGTTAAAGGTCCACGGGGACCATTTGCTCGAGAGCTGTCTCCATTTGGAGATCGCAGACCCAGGTCTTCACTGTCACCCCAAGCAGAGGCCCTTTACCCCAAATGTGAGCTGAGGAAGCCAATTGTCACCTAGTATAACTGACAAGACCCAGTCCCCACTGCAGCCATGTGCAGTGCCCAGAGCATCTTCCCAGGCCAGTGGTGGCACATGGAGCTGGGGCAGTGAACTGCTGGCTTCAAAGTGAGGGCCCCTGACACTGGGGTGTGGAGCGGAGGCGGCTGATTGGCTGGGCCTCGTTGTTTTGTCTGTGTCAGGATGGCCTTAAACTCATGGCAATCCTCCGGCTTCAGGCTCCCAAGTTCTGGGATCACAGGGATGAGCCAGTGACTCTGGGGTTATGACAGTAAGGTAGGCTTGAGAGGTGGGACTCAGATCCTGGCTCCATCATCAACCAGCTGGGTGAGGAGGTCTCTGCCTGATTCCTCAACCTCAGGCGTTGCGGGAGTGTCGAGTGAGGCCCAGAGCAGCCACCTCGCCCCCCCCCCCCCACTGCTGTCCCCAGCCACAGCTCACAAGCCGCTCCACAGATGCAGGTGTGAATGCAGATGTCCTCAGCCCCTCCCAGAGCCGGGCCTCTCCTTCACACACACACTGCACTCTTGGCCTGCCGTGATATAACCCATCTCTGGGATCCAAGTGCTAATGTCCCTGCTGCTCCCCAGGCAGACCCTCAATCTGATAGCTCAATAATACCCCTGATCCTGCAGTTTGTGGACACCTGGGTTTGTTAGAGCAGGTGAAGATGAGGGAGCAGCTGCAGCCATCTAGACCACAGGAGGTCTCTGTGATGTAGCTGTTGGGAGCCACACAGAAGCCCAGCAGGCTCTGGGGCAGAGCCCAATACCCAGATTGATGTTTCCAGCTGGGACTAGGCACCAGGTTGGTCGGGTCTTTAGGGAGACGCCGCCGGTGGGGAGCACTGCAGACTGCTGGCCTCTAGGCCTCTCCTCTGTGAAGACTCAGGTGTATAGTTCAGGCCGGCTTCCTAAAGATTCCAGTGGCATGATGAAGGAACGGGGTGTGCCCTGCTGGGGTGTGGTGTGCCTAGCAAAGGTTGGTAGTGTTTGTTTGCTCTTAATACCAGGTCTCATGTATCCCAGATTGGTCTTAAATTATGTAGCCAAGGAGGAGATTGAATTCCGACGCTCCTGCCTCCACCTCCTAGCCCTGGGATTACGGGACATGGCTGGGGGAGGGGCATCACAGGTCAGCAGCCACGCGTGTTTACCAGACAAGACGGGTGATGACACATCCTGGATACTGATGCTGCTGTTCTGAGAGCTGGAACACTGGGTCATGGGAACAGAGAAGGGGCAGCCAGTATGGCGGGACACCTCAGAGCCATGGTGACCTAGTCTGGGCCTCAATTACAAGAAGTCAAGATGAGAAAAGTACTCTCCCATCCTGCATGCCAGACATGGAGATGCCAGAATCCAGAACGAGTCCATATATCCACTCACTCTCACACACACTTACACACTCACACACACTCAGAAAACACCTACAAGAAGGTTGGCACTGAGACAGGTGCTGTAGCGCTGAGCAGCCCCAACCCTCCCCGCCAGGGGAAGGGACGAGTAGGGAGCCACCACGCATAGGCTGGCATAGGTATTTTTGGGAGGTTGAAGGCTCCCCAGGATGACTCTCAAGCTGGAGTCTACAGGATAAAGAGGAGGCATCCAGGTAGAGAGTGAGGGACGGGCACTGGGGTCAGAGGGAGCAGTGGAGGGTGGGACCTGGCCAGGGCTTCCGCAGGTGAGGAGGTGCCACTGAGGCAGGCAGGGCTGGGCACTACAGAAGGATTGAGACCTTGTTCTGAGGACAGGGAGAGGCTGTGGATGATTGTAGATGTAGGTCACTCTGCGGAGCAGGAGATGGCTGGGCCAGGCAAGGGTGTAGTCGTTGGAGAAATGTTTGTGGTTTAATGATGTGTGAAGGGCTAGGGGAGGGCCAGGGATGTCCAGCCTGCCCAAGAGGGACCAGCCCGTTCCTGTGCCTTGAAGGGATACGTCTGCAAACAGTTGGGAAGTATATGTGAGCCCCCACACCATGGAAGGTACCATCAAACAGCGTGGTTTCCAGGAGATGGTGCTGGTCAGGGCTGATGTCAGTCCTGGAGCAGATGATCTGGTGATGGCCGGAGGAGGGGACTATGGGTGGGCAGAGGTCCTGGAGAGAGGCTGAACAGCAGGCATCTCAGAAGTGAAGCTGGGCTTTGGAAAAATGGCACAGAGAGAGCCTGGCCAGGGCCAAGGACAGAAATAAAGTGTCCTACTTGATTACGTAATACAAAGCTCCCACACCCGGCTCGGCTCCGGTGTTTGGTAATAGCTGTGTCTTTCTGTTGCACAGTAGGTCCCGACAGTGGTAATTAGATGGGAAAGAAGGCAGGTGGGACCTGGCTCTTCATAACAATGAAAGGAAGCATGTAGCAAAAGCGGCCCTCCTCAAGACCTGGGTTTGAGTCCAGGCTCAGCCACTCACTAGCCACCTAGCTTGGGTGGGAAGTTTCATGTGTTCCAGACCCTCCTGGGACTGCTCAACACTGGGTGGCCCCAAGGTTCCCAGAACAGGCATGTGAGAGCAGCCAAGGGGAGAGAGGAAGTTGAAACCAAGTTGGTAACCAGAGCTGTGCAGTGGGTGGGGCCGCGCTGAAGCAGGCTCACTTCCCCGGAAAATGCCATCTCCAGCTTGGCCGGGGGAGCAGGCTGGCATACATGAAATCAATTGCACTTCTGGTATTTTTGTTTGTTTGTTTGTTTGTTTTTAAGTGCTAGGGATAAAGGTCAGGCCAAGATCAGCAGGAAATCATTTTACTTTCCAGATCGATCTCCTAATTTGCTCCGTCCCACTTTTAACCAGGGTTCATTCAGGGCTCCAGGACACTTGTGTGGTGGGGCCTGCTCTGGTCTGCTGGGATGGAGGGGGCATGTAGAGATGGGAAAGGAGGTCAGTGGGAAGAGGCAGCAGGGAGGGGTCCCCTCAGCTGCCCAGGCATCCCTGCACATGGGATGGGCCCTTGTGGCCATGTCAGATGATTATCTCTTGCAAGCCAGGCTTGAGAAGGGCACAGCTTGAGCAAGCTGAAGGACAGAAGCAAAGACTGATCCAGGGCCACCTAGACCTGAAGTCTGTCCTTTACCCACACCGCCATCTGTCCCTGGTCAGATAAGACCTCACCAAGCCTTCTCTGCTCCCCTTCTATACCTCCATCTGCCCTGACCCACTCGGAGGCCACTCAGAGGAGGACAGCTGAGGCCACTCTCCCAGCATGCTCCCTTCAAGACAGTCACCTTTAACTGACTTCTGCTGTGCTGTGTGTTCTAGCACATGGTTCCTCCGCTGGAGGCCTCCCGGAGGCCGTGTGCAATGCTGCACACAATGGGTGGTGGGGAGCCACTGGATACTCAGGTGAAGGTCTGTGACCTCCCACCCTCCATGAGAGCTGTAAACAGTCAACAGCCCATCTGGGGTGATCCTTTTGCAAGGACACAGCTGAATTCCTGGAGATTGAGGTTCACAGCACAATCAGAGGCAGAGGCTAGCCCCAGGACTTTGCCTCATCCTTCAGCTGGCCCCTGAGAACCTCTTTCTTTGTGTCTTTTTCTCCTTTCTCTCCACGTTTGTGCTTTTGTGTGTGCGAGTGTGCTCACGCACGTGTGCATGCATGCATGTGGGTAAGTGTAGAGGCCAGAGGATTACCTCAGGGGTCCTTCCTCAGGTACCACCAACATTGTTTTTTGAGACAGGTTCTCTCACTAGCCTGGAACTCCAAAGTAGGCCAGGCTGGCAGAGCAGTGGGCCCCAGGACTGGAAATACAAGGCTGTGCCACCATGCCTGGCTTTTTTACCTGAGTTCTGGTACTGAACTTGGGTCATCATGCCCAAGCACTTTACCAACTGACCGATCAACCCAGCTCCTCCCTCCCCCATGTAATTTAGGCTTGTGGAACTCCAGGATGCCTTAAGCCTCAGGCTGGGCCTCCTGAGTGCTGGGACCCACCACCACATCTGGCTTTTTGTGCCTCTTTGTGTCAGAGTCCAGGGCTGCACCCCTCAGAGGAGGCTGCCATCCCCTAGGCCATATAGGAGGGTGGGGGCGTTGCCGCAGGGCATCTTCCTGCCTTGATTTTTTAACAGCTTTGTTGGCTCATTGCCTGAGCAGAGCTCTGCAGAGAGAAAGTCCCAGAATATCAGAGCTGCAGGGCCTTGGAGGCCACCTGCTATGGCCCTTTCATTTCACAGGGAAGAGAGACTAAAGGCCTCTGTAGAAGATGAAAGGGCCTGCAGGGCTTCTCAGTGGCCAGAGGGAGAATAGAACTTGTCCCAGGTCCCACCCACTGCCAGTTCCTGTTACTGCCCAGGGGTTAGTCTGCAGATGCAGATGCTCCCGGTGCTAATTCCTGGCTCTGGCCATCACTGACCATGAGACCCACCGCAGACAGGCACCTCAACCTCAGGAAGCCTCGGTTTCCTAATCTGCAAAGCAGAGTGGTTTTCTCGGGGCTGCTGTGACACTCCACGCTGACGCAAGCCCGCGGCCCCACCCCCCCACCCCCGCACCTTACCTGTCTCTGCTGTGATTAGAAGGAGAGCCAGGCCATATGGGTGTGGGCAGTGGTGGGAATATGGTGGCCACACATTCTTAACCCTGTGTTCAGTTCATGAATGACTAGTTTGGTCACAGTACACGGTAACAAGCTGGGATTCTCTCTCAAACCCAAGACAGATGAGGGGCCGTGAAAGAGACTCGTCTACTTACCACAGGGGCTCACAGTACAGGCTTCCCAGGAGCTGCGGCATATAAGTGGTGGGAGGAGTCCCCAGACAGGAAGAGAGTGAAGCAGGGCTGGGGACGTAGCTCAGTTGGCAGAGAGAGAGAGAGAGAGAGAGAGAGAGCGCACACACACACACACACACACACACACACACACACACACACACGAGCGTCCTCCTTGCCTGACATGCACAAAACACTGGGCTCGATCCTAAGCACCTCATAAACTGGCATGGTGACACTCCTGAAGCCAGCCTGTGATACGTGTACCCTGCCTCTAATATGTGCTCAGGGCTGGCAAGATGGCTCAGAAGGTAAAGGCACTTGCCACCAAGTTTGATGACCTGAGTTTGACTCCCAAGTCCCACAGGGTGGAAAGGAAGAAGAGAATATCCTGAAAGTTCTCACCACCACCTGTGCACTGTAGCATGCCAGTATGTGTGTGTGTGTGTGTGTGTGTGTGTGTGTGTAATCAAGTAGAGGGAACAGCACCCATAAAGGCACAGCTAGCATGGTATTTCTGGGAGATTACAGGGTGGATGCTGAGTGTGCGGGGTCCCTTCTTCCTCCCTCCTGGGGTGCCCCTATGTCAACGGCAAAGCCAGGACCACAGTCTCTTGTGAAGGCGACACGTTACAGCTCCTGCACATGGCTCATTAGACAGGGAGGAAGCCCAGGGCGGCCCCCAGAGGTTCCCAACTGGGTAGTGTTCACCCCTTCTGCCCACCCTCAGGCTGTGACCAGAGCAGGGAGGGCTTCCTGGGGAACTCTGCTGGGAGAGGGTCAGCCGGGGCTGTGGGGGAGAGGAGCAGCTGGCTGGATGACAGCCTGGGGGCAGCTGGCCTGTTATTTATGGCTATTTCTTTGAGAGTCCTTCAGGACCGCTCAGGTAATTGAATAAGTGAACATGAGCACATGCCCGCGATCATTTAATTGTGGCAGAAAATGAAGTTGGTTGCAGCTGGGGGCCGCCAGCCCATTATGCCAGCCCTTGTTTCTGCTGAGCTGAGCAAGTGGGGCTGCAGTGGCCATCCATCCTTGGCCCGCCCCCGCCCCATCCCCAGGCAGCTGTACCCATGCCTGGGCGTGCTAATGGTCAGGGAATTTGTTCTTTGGGAGCCCCACTAGCAAGCCCCCATCTCTGCTCTGGGGAGGCTCTGTAGACAGTGAAGGGGGCTGGGGGGACCCAGGAGGGCAGGGTTGGATGGGTGTCACTAGCTAGATCGGGGTTCAAATAGCACCATCAACAGGCATGTTAAATCAATACTGTGATATTTGTACACTGTCAACAGACGTGTTAAAGCACATTTCTGTGCCAGGTGCTGCTCTGAGGCACTAAAGCGCCTCCCTCTGGTCCTCTGCTATCCCTTGTGGGGGAGTGCTAGTCTATCCTAGATCTCACAGGTGGGGACACTGAGGCACAGGCTCCTGACTGCTTGTTCCTGGTAGACTCTGAGGTTCTGGGGGCCTTTGTGGGGCTTCAGCAGCAGATCACTGAGACTTAGTGAGATGGGGTCCCAGAGGAGCCCCCTGAGCCCTCTTGTTGGACTCCACACTCGCTATCCACCTGCTTCCCGGTCCTCCAGGCCAAGGCTGGGATACAAGCCAGGACCCTACATCTGAGGCCGAAGGAGGCTGCCCATAGGCCTGGGCTGTCTTGAGTTCCCAAATGCTGGCTGTCACTGTTCTGGCCTTCTTTCCAGTCCTTTTGAGGAGGGGTAGGACTGGAACATGCCAAGCCTGGTCGCCTTCCTAGACCAAAAAGACCACACATCCCCAGTGTGAAGCTGGAAAAGGCAGCCTGGAGCTGACGGGTAAGAGGGCTGGGTGTAGACCCTACTAATCCCATGGGACCTCAGGGGAGTCCCTGTAGCTGAGGTAACAAGATAGCAATCAAAATACTTTGTCTTTGGGGGACAGAACGAAGACATGGAATAAACACAGCAGGGGTGGGGTGAGGCTGGGGGGGTCAGTCTGAGAGAGGAGAGTGAGGGGCAGCCTCACTGGGAAGGTGTCATGAAAGTGGACATTTTCAGGGCTGGAGAGATGTCTCAGAGGCTAAGAGCACTTGCTGACCTCCCCAGGACCCCAGGGTCTTGCAGACTTGGAGACAAGGAAAGCACCCACTTGCAGACACCAGAGCCATGATGGTGGCCGGGTCCCTTAAGGTCTGTAACTCGAGAGAGGCTTCAAGTTTGGCCAGAGGGTCTGAGGATAAACTGACTGCAACTAAAAACTTTAAACTAGTTAAATTTGGGGGACAATAGGTTCTACATGGGAAAAAAAAAATAAAACAAGCTGGGTGGTAGCAACTCACGCCTTTAACCCCAGGACTTTGGAGGCAGAGGCAGGTGGGTCTCTGTGAGTTCGAGGCCAGCCTGGTCTACAGAGTGAGTTCTAGGACAGCCAGGGCTACACAGAGAAACCCTGTCTTGAAAAACAAACAAACAAACAAACGATAGGTAGATAAATAAATAAATAAAACAAAACTCCATCCTGATACCCAATGTGACCCTACAAGATTAATGTTTTCCTTTTCCCGTGGCAGTAAAGTAAGCATGAGTCCTGCTTTGACAAAATGCTAAGCTACTCACAGAGATGGTGTGGGGAGGGAACAGGGACAGGTGTGGGGAGGGGATGGGGACGGATGTGGGGAGGGGAGGGGATGGATGTGGGGAGGGGAGGGGAGGGGACAGGTGTGGGGAGGGGAGGGGACTAGCTGACTACTAGTGTGACGCTAACACAGCCCTCCATTGTAAGAAAGTTGACTCCTGTGACTGTCACATAGGCTGGACATACGGAGCAGAAACGGTCCATAGATGTGACGGGGTAGGATGTGACGGGGTGGGGATGGGACGGGGTGGGGATGGGACGGGGTGGGGATGGGACGGGGTGGGGATGGGATGGGGATGGGACGGGGTGGGGATGGGACGGGGTGGGGACGGGGTGGGGATGGGACGGGGTGGGGATGGGACGGGGTGGGGATGGGACGGGGTGGGGATGGGACGGGGTGGGGATGGGATGGGGATGGGACAGGGGGGGGGGATGGGGTGGGGATGGGGTGAGGATGGGATGGGGTGAGGATGGGACAGGGTGGGGATGGGACAGGGTGGGGATGGGACGGGGTGAGGATGGGACGGGGTGGGGATGGGACGGGGTGGGGATGGGGTGAGGATGGGATGGGGTGAGGATGGGACGGGGTGAGGATGGGACAGGGTGGGGATGGGACGGGGTGGGGATGGGGTGGGGATGGGATGGGGATGGGACGGGGTGGGGATGGGACGGGGTGGGGATGGGGTGGGGATGGGATGGGGATGGGACGGGGTGGGGATGGGGTGGGGATGGGACGGGGTGAGGATGGGACGGGGTGGGGATGGGACGGGATGGGGATGGGATGGGGTGGGGATGGGACAGAACAACCTCTTTCTTCATAATCCACAGAAGAATGTTTATTTGGTTTTTGACATTTAGTTGCACAAAGATTACGTTTATAAAGGCTACACTTCCTGACCGGTGAGATGCCTGGGTGGGTGAAAGCGCTCGTCACACAAGCCTGATGACCCGACTTCAACCTCTGTAGCCCAAGTAAAGGGGTAGAGAGAGAACTAACTCCACAAAGTAGTCCTGTGGCCTTGACATATATACCATGGCATGCATGCACGCACACATGCCTGCACACGCACACACAATAAATGATCATAAATTTAAAAGTTACACTTACTGTTTGTGGTGACTGGAATGAAGATGGCCCCTGGAGGCCCAGCTGTTTGACACTTGCCCCGGGTTGGAGGAACTGTTTGGGAAGGATTAGAGGTGTGGCCTTGCTGGAATGTGTCACTGGGGGTGGGCTTTGAGGTTTCAAACGCCCACACCATTCCCAGTGTGCTCTCTGCCTGCTACTTTTGGATCGAGAGGTAAGCTCTCAGCTCTTCCTGCACTATGTCTCTGCTCCACCATCATGGACTCGCCCTCTGAAACTGTAAGCCCCCAAGTGAACTCTTCCATAGGTTGCCTTGGTCTTGCATCTTGGTCTTGGTGTCTTATCAAAGCAACAGAAAAGTAATGAAGACATTATTCTATTCTATCATCGATCGATCGATTGGCCTTGCTATTTAGAGACAGGGCCTCGTGTAGCTCAGGGTGCCTGGAACTCTGTGGCTAAGGATGACCTCAAACTCCTGCTCTTCTTGCCCACATGCCACCTCCTGAGAACTAGGGTTGCAAGCATGTGCCCCCACACCTGACTTTAAACGTCCTTACTATGATAATGACCAGCCTAGCAAAATATGCCCATTGGTGCAGTGCTGGCATGAATGTTTGGGGAGTAACCGCCACCTCCTGGCTGGATTTATGGCCTGTTCCACAAGACAGAACTCATGTATGGTACTGTTAGCTGGGCCAAGAACCTGTGGCTGGGGAGGGAGAGGCCCGAGGAGAGAACTTACTACAATTACTGTGCTAAATGGACGTAGGGTAAAACTGTTCCCTAAATACTTCCTGTTCCAGCCACAGGAGAGTGTAACTCAGCCTTTATCATCAGAGCTTTCTGCAGTCAGTGTTGGCGGACACAGTGCAGAGAATATGAGACTGGAGCGCTCAGTCCTCACGGGACGGACATCTGTGGTGTATCCCTCCCCACAAGGCTCAAGGACCGTCTCGAAGGGGGTGGCGCAGAGGACTCTGAGAGGCAGAGGTAATACAGAGCTCCCGTGAAACAGCGTTCTCTGAACATGACAAGGCTGTTACACACATAAACTCACAGTGGTTGTGACCACTTGCACAGGCTCTGTCCTGGATCAAGTCAGTCAAGAGTCTAGCAGGGACAGGGAGGAGCTTAGCAAGCTCCACCCCTAGCTGAAGAACTGTGGTCAAGGGACTGCTGCTGGGGAGGGAGAGTTGGCTTTCTTCAGACGTGGCCCCTGAGAGGTCGTCCATAGTCCAGTGGCTGGTCCTCCACCATGCACATTCTAACAGCACTAAGAGGACTCAGGGTTCAGGCGGCCCATGAATGGAGGTTAAAGTGGGGAGGGATGGAGGAGTTGGGAGGGATCTGACCAAACATGTTATATCTATGTATAAAATTCTCCAACACCTTTTAAAGGCAGAGAGGAGAATGGAGAGGAAAGGACCCCATGGTATACTGGCCCATGCACCAGACTCACCTCCCAGGCCTGACGCTGAGGAGACCCACAGAGGTGCCTGGGAGCAGGCAGGCATGGCTGGTGGAGCACACTGAGGATGGAGGGTGTAGGAGCTCTGAGGCATGCGAAAGAGAGAAACCAATTCTGCTAATGAGGCTGATGGGTTAATTGCTCTCCTCTCAGCCGCCCAGCAACCCTTCAGGAGAGCTTCCCACAGACTCTCCAGGAGCACTGGAAACTGCCACCAAAGTCAGAAGCCAGCGTGTGGGATGCGGCTCCTGGCAACATCCTGGAGAAGCGCTGGGAGGGTTAGAGCAGCCTTCCCCTTGGGTCCTCCTGGCCCAGACTCTTCTGTCTGCCAGATCTTGTGATATACACTACCTCACACGTGAGGTTCTTATGTGTAGTCTCTCACACGTGTGCTTACACACAGGTACGTGTCAGGGTGCAAACATGGGTAAATGGTATCTTGGGTGAGGGTGGCAGAGGAGGCCTCTGAATTTCCCTCTTCTGTAGGGGATTTTAGAGCTAGCCCTGGCCAAAGCCTCACTGCCTCAAAATAAATCCCAGCTGTGTATAACGACTCTCTCCTGGGCCTCGACACATCTTTCTTCACCAGGATGCTCTCTCTCTCTCTCTCTCTCCCCCCCTCTCCCCCTCCCTCTCTCCCCCCTCTTTCCCCCCTTTCTCCCCCTCTCCCCCTTCCCCTCTCCCTCTCCCTCTCCCTCCCCCTCTCTCCTCCTCCTTGTCTCTCTCTCTCCTTTCCTGTGACAGACATTCTTAAAGGTGAGACTCTTATGAATTTTTACTTCAAACAAAACTACAACAACAACAACAAAACCCAAAGGCCACCAGACATGGAGGCACATGCCTGCTACCCCTGTACTGGGGTCATGGAGGCAAAAGCACAGAAAGTTGAGGTGAGCATGGGCTACGTCTCAAGAAAGAACCAGAGGCTGGAGTCGTGGCTCAGTGATTATGAGCACTGTGCTACTCTTGAAGAAGACTCAAGTTCGGTTCCTAACACCTACATGGTGGCTCACAACTATCTGTAAATTCAGTTCCAGGGAACTGAATGCCCCCTTCTGGCTTCTGTGGGCACCAGGCACACATGTGACACAGACATATACACATAAAACAAGCAAGCGGAACAAAGGTTAAGTTAAAAGAATGAATTTGGGAGGTGGAATGAATTTCAGGGCTCTTCCTGTTAGGATGGGTTCTACTGGACTTGGCTGGTTGGGTGTGGAACAGTGTCTATGTCCCTAAAGCCACAGTCTGTGTCACACACACACACACAAATGGAAGGGCAGATATCGCTGACTGAGTCACTGTCCCCATGTGCTGCCAGAATATTCTTGGGGTGGAGGTAAAAGTCAGGGAGGTTGGCTTCCCCTACTCGGAGGAGGCCCACCTCTTGGGGACAGGTATACCCCTGCTCTGCTGCTCCTCTGCCCCTTCAGCCCGCCTGTTTTCCTTCTGCTTGACTTGGCACACTCCCAAGGGGACATGGGTGGGTTACAGAGGCCAGGAGTGATCACACCATGTACTGAGTGGAAGGACTGGTTCAGACGTCATCCTAGGCATCATCGTGGCCCTGTCCTGGCTCTGCTCTCAGCCTCTCAGTGGGGAGGGCCAGTGAGGGGAACAACCTCCCCCATCCTCAGCCAGGCCTGGAGTTCCCAGCCTCCCCTCCCCTTTGGAGCTAGGCAATCTTCCACTTCAGCCAGCTCTCATCCAGGACCTTTCTCTCTCAATTTGTACCAGTCTCAGCCCATTGGCTGCCTCTCTGGGACATGGGCAATGCTGCTACAGAGTGCAGTAGGTCCTACCAGCCCCAAATATAGAGATGGGAAAGGGCCCAAGGCCTCATCCTTTGAGCCAAGATAGCTGGTCAGTGGGCCCCATCTCAGCCACCAGAAACCAGCACCCCTGCTCTGCCTACCCCTCCTGGCCAGAGACACCTCCTAAGCTCCTCACTGGACGCTTCAGAGCCCAGTGGCCATGGTAAGACCATTGCTGACTCTTGGAGGATGCCTGTCAAACTCCTGGCTGGGCCCAGGTCCGAGGTTGCCCATTCTGAACTCTGTCTTCCCTGATGCAAGGCAGCCAGAGGAGTCACTGCTTTCCCCAGAGCCAGAGGAGAGCTTCTGGCGTCATCCCTCCCTCCTGCTGAGACGCTGACCCCTGCTGGCCATCCTCACCCCCTCTGTCCACTGGCCTCCCCTAGGGCAGCGTGCTGCTTGCAAACTTCCAGCACAAGGGACTCACTACAATGCAGCCTGCCCTAGTCGGGGACGGCACAGAGTAATGGCACCTGCCCTGCAGGCCCAGCCACAGGAGAACTGAGCAGGAGGGTCACCAGAGCAGAGGAGTTAAGGACCAACCTGGGTGACCTAGCCGGGGTGTCGTGCCACTCTGCAGTGCAGGATGGCCTGAAACTCACTTCAGACCCATGTCCCTCTGCTCAGTCTCCTGAGTGTCGGGAACTGTAGCATGCGACACCATACCCAGCTTACTCCGTCCTTTGTCCACAGTGAGGTTGTCACTGATAATGTTCCCATTCTACAGACAGGAAGCATGAAGTCTGGAAATGTGTCACCCAAGGTCAAATAGTTCGGAAGCCAGGGAGTCATGGGGGCTGAAGCACAGATCAGAATCCCCGCCCCTGCCATCTGTGCTGGGGACATCACACCGTAACATCACACTGCCTGCCTGTCCCTGCAGGCTGGGTTTCCCCTCCCCACCAGGACTTAAATCATTATAGACATTACATCTTTACCTCACTGCTACACGCCATTCTTCTTCTCCTTCTGGAAGCCTGGGGAGGGAGGGGGGAGACCGACAGACAGACAGGCAGAGACAGAACACAGAGCCATGTCTGCAATGTAGGTGAGTCCTCCACAGACCTGTATACCAGCTTTGGCCCGGACCCAAACCTCCATCCACTCAGAGCTGTGTCACAGCACCACGGCAGGGGAATGACTTTTTCTATTGGGCCACGGCCCTCCTTGCCCAGAGGATCTTGGTTCTTTAGGGTCCCAGCAAGGATAAGAAGAGAGAGCTGCAGCCTTTCCCCTCCCCCATCCTGAGAGCTGATAGGTTTCCCCTCTGCATAGAGAGGCTAGGGGCAAATAAATAAGACGAAATAAACACGTTTGTCCCTGTTAACTTTCATCTTGTTAGATCTGCCCCATCGTGCCAGCCTGTCAACTCCTCTTTAGATCCCAGCTCTATCATCTGGCGTATTTGCCACCCCCACCCCCACCCCTGCTCTGTGGCATCTGCAAATTTGATAAAGTACGTGAAGCACACTTGTCTCCAAGGAAGCTCTCCTCCTTCCTGAAGCATAGGCCTGCACACGAATGCGTGCGCAAACACATACACACTCCCGTGCTCACACTTCCCTCCTGCCAGCTGGGCTCATCTCTCTCAGTCACCATCAAGATCTCATCAGATCCAGGGCACCTGCACCCATGGAGGCCAGGCCCTTAGATTGTGCGCATATGGGCCTGTGGGGGTATGGAATGTTTGATGCCAGAGCTGGCTGTCTCTACAGCCTGTGACCTGCCATGCCCTGCTGGCTAAACTTGGGGCTAAGCTGACCTTAGTATCTCAGTACGTATCCACTGCCCACACCCACTGCTAAGTAAGTAGGCGAGGCGCAGGCATATGGCTGCGGCAGCTTCTGTAGAGCTGCACAGGTAAGGCAGCCTTCCTGTCTACAGAGGTGCTTTCTTTCTGCAGGGGATGTCGGCTGCTTTGGTAACTATAGCGGGAGTGACTGGTCTGGAAATTTCCAGCTGCAGCCCTCACTACAGAGCTCAACAGACACCACCATGGCCTCTGCAAAAAGCTCTGTAGAAGAAAAAGAGGAAAGAAACAAAGAAATGAAGGAAGGAAAGAAGGGAAGGGAAGGGAGAAGGAAGGAAGAAAGGAAGGAAGGGAGGGAGGGAGGGAGGGAGGGAGGGAGGGAGGGAGGGAGGAAGGAAGGAAGGAAGGAAGGAAAAAGAAGACTTTTGCAGGTCCCCAAAAAGGCCAGATGATGTCAGATCCCTTGGAGTTGAGGTTCCTAGTGATTATGTGCTACCCAGTGTGAGCGCTAGGAACAGAACTGGGGTTCTCTGCAAACTCCCAGACAGTCATCGTTCTTCTTTGTTTTATAAACATTTTATTTTTAATTTGTATGTGTGTGTGTGTGTGTGTGTGTGTCTGTGTCTGTGTCTGAATGTCTGTGTGGATATGTGCACATGAGTGTAGGTACTAGTGGAGGCCAAAAGAGGTGTTGGATCCCCTGGAGCTGGAGTTCCAGGTGGCTGTGAGTCACCTGACGTAGGTACTAGGAACTGAACTCGGGTCCTCTGCAAGAGCGGTCCATGTTGTTAAACACTGAGTCATCCAGCCTTGGACAGACCTTGATTCTTCTAGTCCGTTCTGCAGCCTCCAGACACCGCATGTTGTTGACATGTAGAGGACTCAGGTATGTTTCTGAACTGAGGTTTTTGTCCTTCTCTCAAGAAGACCTGCAGTCAGCATGAGCTAGCTGGAGCTGCAGTAACAGGCAAGCCTGGATACACACCGGCTGGGACAAATCGGTCCCTGCAGACGTTGCTACCTTGTGGGGCACTCCATGTTATCATCACTCTGAGACCCAGGCCAAGGGCACAGCCACAGCCTCAGCTCGTGGATGAGGTATTAATGGGTCTGCCTTGAGGAATCATTTGTCACATCATACGGCTGTGCCTAACTTCACGGGGAGTGGGCAAATCCTAACTTTCTCTTGTGTCAGGATTTTGGCCAGAGCCCCCAGGTTCCCTCTGTATGCCAGCTCTCCCTGTCCTTTCCTGCTACCTAAGTTCCTGCAACCCCTGAGGTGTTCATTCTCTGAGTCCCGAATGAGAGGCCCTCAACCCCAAGGCCTTGCTCTGCACATGTCCTCTTACTTTAGGAACCTCCAAACTTGTGATTCTGCTGGGACACCAGACACATGTACCATGACCCTGACTAGGGGACGTCGTGGGCCATTCCTTACCCAGGGCTGCCCTAGAAGTGGACCCCCAGTTCACCGACAACTGCCTGAGACTGCCTCCCTCTGATCTATCGTCAGAGCTGGGGTGCATGTGAGTAGTCCCCGGAGACTTGGCTCATATCCAGGCCTTGACACCTCCCTGTCCTGGACCAGCCACCCTGCCTCAGTGGACTGGCTTCTGTGAGTGAGTGCAGGCACCCACACCCAGCTTTGCCTGAGTTAAGTTTCCACATGTCACCTATGTATCAGGTGCCCACCATCCCCCTGGAAACTGGCGGCTTGGAGGGATCCCCTACATGACAGGTGTGTGCAAAGTTAGTGAGGCCTGACAAGGCCTGTCCCCGAGCTCACTGCCCATTTCCAGGCCAGCTCTGCCACCTGACACTGTGATGTGGTCACTGGAGAAACATCACCAAGGAAGGTGGGTGGTAGTCTTGCGAGGTAGGGACTCTGTACTACCTCTGCATCTTCCTGTGTCGTGAGTGACTGTCTTCAGAGCCGAAAACAACTACCACACAGGGGAGTTCAGCTGGCCCCCCCTTCCACAAGGATTACTCCAGCCAGGCTTATTGACATTTACACCCCCTCATAGAATGGTGGAGAGAGTGTAGAGACCCTAGCCTGAGTATCTAGCCCACCCCTTACAGCTGTTGTATAAACAGTGCCCCTTAACTGCACATGGCCTCAGGAGGTGCTGGAGTATACAGGCCAAGGAAGAGGGGCCTCCATCTATGCAGCTATGGGGTGTGAAGGCTTTCCAGGTCAGCTTGTTGGAGGGGGAGAGGATTGAGCACCCACACCCCTAATGTAACCCCTCACTTCTGCTCTATAGGGAAGCCAAATAAACTCACTGGTTCTTGTATTAGTCAGGGTTCTCTAGAGTAACAGAACTTACAGGACGAATCTCCTTCTATATATAAAAAGGGGAGCCGGGCAGTAGTGGCACACACCTTTAATCCCAGCACTTGGGAAGCAGAGCCAGGAGGATCTCTGTGAGTTCGAGGCCAGCCTGGGTTACCAAGTGAGTTCCAGGAAAGGCGCAAAGCTACACAGAGAAACCCTGTCACGGAAAAAAGAAGGGGGGGGGGGTTATTAGACTGACTTACAGGCTGTGGTCCAGGTAATCCAACAAGGGCTGCATATGAACGGAAGGCCAAGAATCCAGTAGTTGCTCAGTCCATGAAGCTGGATATTTCAGCTGGTCTTTAGTATATGCCAGAATCCCGAAGAAGTAGGCTCTAATGACACAGCAGGAATGGACTTGCTACCAAGGCAAGAGCAATCCAGGAAAGAGCAAAAGCTTCCTCCCTTCGTGTCCAGCAGAAGAGGTGGCCCAGATTAGAGGTATGCCTTCCTACCTCAAAGATCTGGATTAGGATCTTTTGCTAGGCGGTGGTGGTGCACACCTTTAATCGCAGCACTCAGGAGGCAGAGGCAGGCAGATCTCTGTGAGTTCGAGGCCAGCCTGGTGTATAGAGGGAGGTCCAGGAGAGCCAGAGCTGCTACACAGAGGAACCCTGTCTCAAACCCCTCCCATACACCAAAGAAGCGACTCTTCCTACTTCAAATTGAGCAACAATCCTTCACAGGTGTGTCCATGTGGGGGGTTCCAGTTCATTCCGGATACAGTCAGACTGACAGCCAGCAGGAGCCATCCCAAGTCCACCCCTTGTCAACACGACACACAATCACAGTCCCCTAAAGTGAACTTTGGAGGAATTGTGCCTTGGTTTGTCATTGGGACTTTATATCTCCTTCTGGGGAGGCATTTTAGCAACATCTTACAAAGTAAACTCTTTTCCTTTTTTGAGACAATGTCTCATACAGCCCAGGTTGATCTCAAATTCACTAGCCACAGACGATCTCGAACTTGTGATCTTCCTTTCTTGACCTCCAAAATGTAGTCACTACAGGTGCGCAGCGCCACCTGGTTCCTGTGGTGTTGAGAGGGAACTCTGGGATGTGTGCTTGTTTGGGCTTGAGCTTTACCAACTGAGCTACATCCCCAGCAGTCTTCAATTACTCCCAGTTGAAAAGGTGTAACAATGATAACAGGCCCTGAGAGGCTTCAAGAGGAACCCAGTCACCTCCAGGTGCCTCCATTCCCGGGCTCAGCCTTCCAGGTTGGCTCACCTGTTCACACAGAAGGGGACAGCCACACACCTGTGTGTCAGCTGGGATCGCTAGGACTGCTGGGTATCCCTGCCTCAGCTCTCTCCTAGGAGGTAGATGGTGTTCTTTCTACAGGGCTCAGGTTCATGGGGGAAAATACTAAAGAGCCAAGGCTGCTTGGGGCTTTAGATGGAGACCAAGCCAGTGTCCTTGGGGCCATATCACACTAATCAAAGCAGCAATGCAGCCACTCAGGGCCCAGAAGGCAGAGAAGAGGCTCCATCTCGGAAGTGTGGGAGTGGCCAAGGGTGAGGTCTTCAGTGGTTTACCCCGCTGAGTGTTGTTGGTTTCCAAGATTGCCATGTGAGCTGGCCTGGCCTCCTCCACTTGGGATGGGTTGGCAAAGGGCTGAGGGTCAGCCTCACAGAGGGGCTCAGAGGAGCGGGACCATTGCCAAGGCTACGGGCTCATAGGCAGGCCTCCCTCGACAGGCTGGCTCCAATGCCAGTTCTGTTTGCACACGCTAGCATTTGCAATCAGAAAGTTCAGCGGTCCTTCCAGTGTGCTTAAATTAGTCCCTAGGAAAACCAAATCATTTCATTTGCAGAGAAGGGCTTAATTGCCAGGGGAACGAGGCAAAGGGAATTCTGTTGCCTGTTTTCATTGAAGAAAATCACTGTACTTCCCCCTGTCTCCTTATGAGACAGAAGCAGCTCAGAAGCCGTCACCAGTGATGCATCTTCTGGCCTCGCTCCTAGGAGTCTGTCACTCTGTTCTTTCAGTTCCTCTTTCCTTACTGGAGACTGGTCTTGCTCATCTGCCCAGCCTGGGGCAACCCGGCCTGGGGCACTCAGTGGGCAGCACTCTCCTGATTTACAGAGTGGCTGCCCATGCTTGGATTCCTATGCACACTGTGAGTTCAATGCCCTGCCACATTCCCCGTGAAGAGCAGTGCACACACTTGCTCCTGACTTCAGACAACCCAGCCTGGTCTCGCAGCCAGGAGATGGGCACGACTTCCCAAGGAGACACCGCCAGTGAGGCAGCCAGAGGAGGCCCCTCTGCAAGGCAGTGGATATGCTAGGATCTTGGAAGGAGAGGAAGGGACTTAATCCCTCAGGTTAAAAGGAAAATAGAAAACAAAATCAAGTCAGTCTGAACAGAAGCTGGAAGGATTTAGACCTTAGAGGCTCAGTGCCCAGCTCTTCTTCTGGGATGGAGGTTCTATTTATTGAATATTTATGAAGTGTCTATCTTGTCCCAGGCACTAAGAACTTGGGCACACCTCACAGAAAGGATCAAAAAATGTACGTGGCCCTGAGAAGCTGAGACCACTGCAGTGGTGGCCAGATACCACCAAGGAAAACTTGTAGCAAGCCAGAGGCTGGAGATGGCTCAGTGGTTAAGAGCACACACTGCTCCTGCAGAGGACCCAAGCTCGGCTCCCCAGCACCCAGGTTGTAAAATTCACCACAACCTATACTCACATTCACAAGCACATGCCTACACAATACACATAATTAAATATAATTTTAAAAAATATGTAGCAAGCCAGATATTCGGGTAGAGGAAAAAGAGGAATAAATCCTAGAAGATTCGAGGCATAGGGGTATAGGTATAACCTCAGATAGGGAAGGTGAGGGAGCAAGCCTGAAGGAGGGGGTGGATCCTATGGGGGGCTGGGGGACACAGAGCAGGTGAGCAGTGAGTGCAAAGATCTGAGGCAGGGATTGGCGGTTGGGGTCCAGGAAGAGAGACAGGTTACCTGCCCTTGCTATATAGCACAGAGACCCCAGCCACAGCAGGGCATAGCTGACCTGAGGATGCTGGCTCCATGCCTCTCCATCTGAGTACAGACAGCATCAGGCACTGGGGAAACAGTGGGAAGTGAAACCACATCCCTTCAGCCGTCTGTCTCTGCTGTCCCTCGTACATCCTAGGGACCCTCTTCTGGAGACGTGGTGGAAGAAGCTGCCTGGTGTCCCGAGGAGAACTTTTTTGGGACAACTGGGTGACATATCTGGTCTTCTGTCCCTTCTGTTTAGGAGAGGCCGACAGGATAATGGATTTGAGTCTACACGTGTGCTTCAGCGTGGGGATTTTTTGAGCTCAAAGTCAACGGTGTATTAATTACGGGAAACAGCTGCTACCCAAGCCTTAGGATAAATTGGTGACAAACGGCAGTGTTTACCTTGTTGGTGAGTAGAGAGCCTCTGGAAGGTAGCTCAGAGCTCCTGGGTGGATGTCCATGCTGAGGTTTGTGGGGTACAGTCTCCCTCATCCTTCTGATGCTTCTTCAGTGGCCCACCCCAGGAGAGCTGTTCATCACTAAGGATAGCTAGGTCAGCAGCCTAGGGACACTTTGGACAGAGCTTTAGAAACACCCAGATAGGTGTAGCTCAGCTGGTAGAGTGCTGGCATAGCCCGCACAAAACTCTCCCATCAATCCCCAGTAAACACTGCTTGGCGGTGCACACCTGTAATCCCAGCACTTGGGAGGTAGAGGAGGAAGAAATTTAAGGTCAGCCTGGGCTACCGGACACTGTCTCAAAGACAACAAAACCCCTCCTAGGTCACAGCTTTGTCAAGGATGCCTCCACCCCCCTCCTCTGACAAACTCCCTGGCTCCATGCTGTCCTCAGACGCTGATGTGCTCTCACTGAGAAGCAGGCTGCTATGAGTGCCTGGCTCCGTGGCCTTTTGTTCCCTGTATGTTGTTCTGGCTTCTGCTCTCCCAGCAGCTTCCCTGCCATGGAGAGAACCCCGGGTTTGCTCTCTCACCACTTCAGACAAAACATACCAGGGAAAGCCTTCCACGGAGACAGAAGAGGGCCAGGCCGGCTGGCTTCTTCCTGAGTTGAGGAGCTGGGCCCCTCCACAGCTCATCCATGATCTGTGCAACAGAAGCCCAAGCTCACGTGCCTTTGAGCCAGTGTCTACACAGGTGGGGCCAGTAAGGGGCCAAGACCGGATGTAACCACAGAATATAGCTAGGCTACCTTGTATTTGAGCTGCTAGCCTTGGGGACCTGAGAGGGATGAATGCCTGTAATGTGTCTATGGTCTTCTCGAAACATCCCCTTGTCAACTCTGTGCACACCAGCCCGTCACTAACGCTGGGCCTAGACATAGGAAGTATGCCTCCTTCAAGGACATTACCAGCTCCACTCGGCTTCCTGGCTCTTCCTTCTACGGATACTCAGCACTCCTGGGAACCTTGGGACAGGGGGTTGATAGGCAAGTCAGCATGAACGGGAGCTCTCAACCCACTGGGTTGTGGAGTCCACAAAGCGACCCTACAGGACAGGTGCTCATGTGGCTTGAAGCCGCTTATTTGAAGCCCATTGCCAAGGTGGCCCAACCTTCTCATTACTCACCATCACTTTGGGGAGAAAGGGGAAGCATTATGGACAAAAACCACATCCATTTTCAATAAATATTTTATTTTTCCAACAGTTCCACCCCCAATACAAAAGCTTCTTCTAGCTGGAGCCTGATCATGAGAACAGGCCTTTGCCACAGGCACCTGTTCAGACCCCAGTCCTGCCAACCACCCGGACACGAGGAAATGAGAGTATTGCTAAACGGAGATGGTGCTTTATTAAGAAACAGAATGGCAACAGGTCCAGAAGGGGGCGTCTGTGTCTTCTGGAGGCAGCTGCACCTCACGTCCACCTGCCATCCTCCTGTGCTGTGGGTGAGGCGGCTAGAGGAGATGCTGGAGAGCCTCCCTCTCAGCTAATGAGACCCCCCACTGGGTGTTTTTGGAGCAGGTCCTCTACTGCACAGCAGGCTAATGGTGCACACTGCTCCCAAGTAGCCTGCAGGGGGCAGTGTGCAGCCACAATGCTGCACCCCGCCTGTGCCCTGTTCCAGCTCACCAGCCAGCAGAGACCTTGTCACAGTAAAAATGAGGTGGTGAGCTGGGCGGGAGGCGGAGGCTCCACCCTGGCTCGGAGGCTCCACCCTGGCTCAGGGCTACACTTCCCATCTGTGAGAAGGACTGAGGCACAGGCAGCTGTGGCTGGACCCTCCACCCCTTCCAGATCCTGGCCACCTCTATCCTGTCCCCTCCAGCTGGCTCTAACTTCCAGCATCTTCCCCTTCTGAACAAAGAGGCCCATGCAGCAGCAGGACAGGCTTCCTCCCTCACCCTCAAGCTCCCTGGAAACACTGCAAAGGCACACGGACTATAAGCGCTCCCCAGGCCCTGCTGCCCCAGCCCACCACCCGACCCACTTCCCAAGCAAGGGGCTTCAGATCACTGGCTGCTGTCTAGCTGTGTGCAGGACCTCCAGGATTCCAACCACTGCCCGTCTTTCTATCCAGGGAGAGCAAGCCCTTCTCCCTTTCTGTCAGTAAGACTGGCATAGAGGAGGGTCTCACCTGTCCTCCCTGCTACCCTAAGGAAGCCCACGTGTCTCAGAACTGAGATCGAGGGCAATCAAGGCAGGTGTGAGTGAGCACCGAAGGCCTGTGCCCTTGCCCCAGCGGGGTGACCAGGCCAGGCTGGCTGCGACAGGCCCTGTCCTATCGCTCTGAGTCAGAGAAGGAGGAAGGTTTAGTCCATCTCCACACCAGCATGTCCTCCCCAGCCACGCGGTGGGACTCAGTCTGGATCCGGGACTCATTGGAAGCCAGGAATTCCACAGCGCGGTCCCACACTCGCTTCATGCGCCGCCTACAACGAGAAGGTAGAGCTCAGCAGGCATCAGGCTGGCACCATGTCACCTTCCCACAGAGGGCGGGCGTGTTAGGCCCTGTCTGTCGAGGCACTTATCCAGCAGAGGACATGTCAGGCACCATCACAACTGTAGAGGGTGGAGAGGTGCCCCCAGAGACTCCACAAGCCTTAGTAAGAGGGAGCTGGGGGCTGGCAGTGGTGGGTACCCAAGTCCACGTGGGAAGTACACCACGTTGGCGGAGCACTCCAAATTCACAGCCCTGCAGGGGGGCAGGGGGACAAGTGAAGCCTCTGAAGAAGAGGACATGTATCTCCCTGAGTTAGAAGTCAAAGCCACTCCCTGCTCTGTGGGCTCCCCTTCCCAACAAAAAGGTTTCAGGACAGAGTGTGTGCGCGCCATGTTTCCTTTACGGCCCAAGCGGTGCCCTCCCTCCCCTTCAGCACACCTTCCCGACTGTGCAGGTCTGCGTGTGTGAGCACAAATGGACGGGAGGCGGGATGGCCAGGGTAATGCCACACACTCAAAAGAAAAAGCCTGAGGGATGAAGATGCCAACCCTCATGCCAGGTCCCTGAGGCTGCAGGAGTGCTCATGAAGGACCTGCCCAGCCAGTTGTTCTAATCAGCTCCTGCAGCTGCTCACATCTCCCACCAGGCCCCAGGTAGGCCCTTATCCTGGCAGACTGGTGGCTCATGGCACGGCTCAGAAGACACCGGGGTGGGTGAGCCTCCTGGTAGCGCTGACCGCTGTGGGTCAGCTATGCACCCAGCAAGCCTGTGATGTGTGGGTGACACGGCTGTAGTCAGAGTGCCAGGTCAGCTCTGGTGTTCACACAGCTAGACTGGAACGCGCGTGGCAAACTTCAAGGCCACCTCCTCAGCACCTGTGCCCTTTCCGAGGCCCCAGCCCTGGCCAGCATCCCACGGTTCCCTATGCTTGCTTCTCCTACTCTTGTCTCCAACTTCACAGTACACAGTAAGGATCAATAAATGTGTGGAAGTGGACGGATGGACATGGGGCAGCCCACTGGAGGCAGTGCAATCCACTGTAGCAGAGTGAGCCTTGAAAGGCTGGCTATACAGCTCCTGGCAGGGCCAGGAATTAGGCAGGAGTCTGGGTGCAGCAAATGGCTTCCCCTGAGAGATGGAGAACCTGGTGTCACCTGAGGATCCACAGGATCCATAGGCTGACCTCTCTGAGCAGCAGTGGCCCCCTGTGGGCGGGGACTCCCTGCCTGCAGCCTGTGGGCAGGTGAACCCAGCAGCTGCCAAATGCATGCTGTTGGAGAGCAGCCAGGATTCGTGTTCACCAGGAAAGTGTGCTGCCGCGCAACCCAGCAAGCTGTCCCACCAGATCATCAGTTCAAGGCCTGCCTGGGCTACACAGTGAAATTCTGTGTCAATGAAACGAGACAAAAATCCCAGACCTGCAAATGCTCTCCTCTTCCAATCTCCTGGCTGCACAGAAAGGCGAAGCAGGTGACAGGGCCTGGTGGCAGCTACACAGAATGCTACCACAGCACTCTTGGCTAAGTCCCTTTACTCCCCAAAGCCTGGGCTTCCTTGTCCATACATGCCCCCCACCCCCACCCCACAACTGTTCTCAAGTCTGTGGGCTTAGTTAGGACCAGGAGAGTGAGTGTGTCTGGGGAGGCCACAAAAGCACAGGGGAAGTGTAACCTCTGAGCATCACATGGCAGGTGACAGTCAGCTAGGGAACAGCCTAGTCTACTCTGAGGGGATGCACTCTGTGCTGACAGCAGGGGGGACCCTGTTGAGTGCCCCATCCACCCTATGAGGTGTACGACTTCAGGGTTAGGGTCACAGGCCCTGAAAAGCTCGTTCTATCCCCTTGCCAGTGACCAACTCGGAGACAAACTGATGCTGGCCCATGGAACCCCAAGAGGAGCGTGCCCGAAGGCTGCTGGGAGGTTTTGTCTTGCTCGGAGGCTAGTGCTCTCTTGCTCGGAGGCTAGTGCCTAGCTGTTCACTTCCACTGTCGGCTGTGATGAGGCAGACACTGCTCTTGGCCACTGTCTTACAAACACGAGGTACTGCTGACAGTATCCACTAGGAGGGACTCACAGGAACATGAGACCCCTGTAGCTGGAACCACTGAGGGCACTGGGACTCAGCCTCAGCATGGCGACTAGTGCCCAAACTGGCACACTCTGCAGAGAGTGGCTGATGCCCCCGGTCCTCCTGTCTAGCTCTTTGCCACTAAGAGTCAGGCTGGCAGCAGGGGGCAGGCAAATGATCCTCGTGGTCTGCTGCTGATCTGTTCAGGGCTCCCTCCCACGGCTTTCAGTGGGTCACCCCAGCCACCCCAGGAGCAGGACTCACCGACTCTGCGGGGGGATGAGGGTGTCTCGCACGTGGAGGATGCCCACATATGGGTAGCGCTCCATGTCCTGCTCCCAGTCCACATAGTGATCCTGGACCACATCTGTGGGAGAGAGTGAAGCGGTCAGCAGCCACCCGGCAGGCGTGAGCACCCTTCCACCAGGGGACACGCACCTATAATCTTCTTCACCATCTCGTACATGGCCTGCTCTTCCTCTTCCAGCTTTCGCCATCGGTACTTCAGGAGAATCAGGAGGCCCCACAGGAAGGCCAGGCCTAGAACACACCAGAACACCATCACCTACTCAGCAAGGACAGGCTAGAGTGATGACCTGTCTCCAGCTCCTGTCACCTGGTGTCCCAGGTACCCAGACCTCAGGCTATCCCAAACTCACACCATCATCCCCTCACGGGCTGGAGCCTGTGCTACAGACAAATATACATGCCAAATCTGTATTTTGAGATGCTGTAGTTGGTAACAACCCAACATCTCAGCATGGGGAGGCATTACACAAGGCAGCCTATGCTCCATTGCTGGCTGTGCTGAAGGCTGCCATCTCCATGCCCCAGCCTTTTCCTTACTGCTGGAAGGAGACAAGCCAGGTTCGCCGTTCTCTCTGCAGTCTGCATCCTCTCTGCTTTTACCCACCTCTGCAGATGCTGGCAGTTTTCTGGAGTAAAATTAGGCCAAGATCCCACGGCACCTTCTGTGTGGAGCTGCTCTGAGCACTGGGAGCCTGACTGGGCCAATGGAGGCAGCAGAGGCTGACTCCCACAGGTCCAGCCCTCTCAGGGAGGCCGACTTGCCCTATGCCAAGGACATTTCTGGTTCTACTACAGATCCAGCCACCAGTCCGCAAGGGTAGAGACCCCGGGGCAGAGGCCGTCCTGCTCATGAGATGCAATGATCCCTTCAGTGCCTGACTCATTCCTCAGGCCCAGGCAGCCTCGGACGGAGCTGGGCTGCTGGCAGGTGGCAGGACAGGAAGGGACGGAGAGCATGGCAGACAGTGAGGACGTACACCAGAAGAAGATGAGCACGTGGGTGACAGCGGTGAGCAGGGCACGGCTCAGGCGGCAGCCAACACCCATTCGGGGCCGGGCAGATTCCAGGCAAACCACTTGGTCCACCGTGGTCACCAGCTCAGACGGGTCTTCCCCTTTCAACCTGAAACAAGACATGGGGCTGTAAACAGGCTGCGGCCTGAGCCCCACGTCAGCCTGGAGGCGAGGACATGGAGAAGCCGGAAGTCTCCGCCTGCTCAGAGCAGCCCATTGTCCTGGCTGTGCTCCTCCTTGCAAATTCCCACACTGGCTACTTAGAAAGAAGGAAGCTTTAAAGATGGCAGCAAGCTTGAACCCCTGCCGCTGAAGTGGGTCCCCCTCTGCTGGGTCTTTGACAGCCTCTCTCAGCATGCAAAAGATTAAGCTGTAAATTGGATTCCCACCTCCCAGCATAGAGAAATGGAAATGTTTACTGAATCCCTGGCTTTGCAAGAGTGTGTGGCAAGAACTGAAAGACAGAGCCTGGGAGGCTGCGCTTTTCTTCCGGGAAACAGGAGCAAACTGTTTAGGTGTAAAGATCAGGAGCACTGAGGAAGCCCATGGGAACCACCAGGCTGTCAGTGACCAGACCCCTGCCACCATGACACCAGCCAAATGTTTGGTAAGGCAATGTGAGGACCTGCAGGGATGCTGATGCCCACACCATGCTCTCTGGAATGGCTGCTATGTGATGCCCATGCCTTGTGCCCCATTTCCAACACTGGCTGGCTGAGCTCCCTCAGCCACCCTCCCAGCTGCCTTCCCCAGCAGGAAAAGGCAAGTGCCATCATTCTCCTGTGTTGGCAGCTCCAGGGAGTGCTGCGGAGGGAAAATCCGATTCTCCTCTGCCTTTCTCAACGCAGGAAGATGGCTCAGCCGCTCAGGGCAGCTGCTTTTAAGCCATCGGATCTTAATCGTGCCTCGCATCCAGTTACCGAGCTTTAGGCCAAGCCGCCCAAGGGGCTGTGCTGGATGCACTGTGATGGAATCAGTAATTTGGGTGGATTAGGGAAAAAGAGAACAAAACCCTAGAGTGTGTGTTAATATCAGGAGCTGGAATGGAACAGAGGTTCTGAGGAAGAGCTACGGAAGGGCCGGTGAGGTCCCAGCCCTTCGCAGGGCTGCTTGGCACAGGCTGGGGACCCCTCCCACTCTTCCCAAATAGGGCTGCTAACAGTGCTCGCCAGCAATGGAAATGCAGGGAAACCCCCTGGTCAGAACAGAACCCAGCACTTCCCAAGGCCTTTCCATACTGAGTAAAACCAACACACAGACCATCTCCTTCCCCTTCAGTTAGCAGGCGCCAGGCTCACAGGCTCAGCAGGCTTGCACCCCACCTGGCAGTGCTGCTCTCTGGTCTGCAGCCTGGATGCGCCTGCCCTCTGCTGTCTGGGTAATGAGGGAGTCAGCACACGGGGGAGGGCAGTGGCGGTCCAGCCTCCCGCGACGACTGCCTACACTCACCAGATGCCCACGTCCTTGTTGCTGCTCAGTATCCAGGTCAGCGCGGCCTCAAACCTTGCCGAGGGGCTGCTGGTCACGTTCTGTGGGGTGGAAGACGGGGTTTAGCCCTGCCTCAGACACTGCTGCCAGGACATTATTCTGAGGCTGGATTGCCAAAGCCCTCTCCTGTGTCCCCCACATGCCCCATGCACAGCAAACAGGCAGGGAGGGCAAGCTGGGGCGAGGAGAGCTAGGAAGAGGATGATGCAAAGCTCAGCAGGCAAACAATGCAGGTTTGCAGCGGCGGCGGCGCGGCGGCCAGTGGGCACACACAGCTGGCACCAGTGGAAGGGAGGGACGGGAAACAGTGCCAGGGTTGGAGCGGATGACAACCAGTCACAGCTGTGCGGCCTCAGACACTCCCTGACCCTCTCTTTCCTCAGTTTCCTCATCTACGAAGTGAAACTGAGCTACCCAGCCCTTCAGGCCCTGTAAATCCGTAAGCTCCAGAACTACCATGGAGGCACGGAGAAAGGCAAATGGAAGCCAAGGATCCAAAAGTAGTCACAAGGGGACAGGGAAAGAGGACACATGTGCCTCCCATTGTGAACAGAGAAGGGGCGGGCCTGAGGACCCTTTGAGGTCCTCTGAAGAAGGGACTGCCTGCCATGGCCATTCAGCTGGTGAAGGGGCCTCAGGTCAGACCAGATCACCTGCCCACACTCAGCAGGGCCACCCTGGGCACAGTCCCCTCCACAGTAACCCAACGCTCCACTAAATTAAAAGAAAGAAAACCAAAAGCCACAAAGCAAATACAAAACAAAAAAGGGAAGAAAAACAAAACAAAACAAAACACTGCAGGGCCCGACAAATCAATAGGAAGCTGCAGCCTTGCAGGGAGGGAGCAGCCTGCAGCCTACTCACAGCTATGTACTCCTGAGCCTCCAGAACAGGAATGCATTTGCTTTTTAGCTTCTCCGGGTTGCCACATTCAAAATTACCTAGGAAGGAGGAAAAAAAAAAAGGAGAGAGAGAGAGACATTCAAACACAGAGAAGAGGTAAAAAAAAAAAAAAAAAAAAAAAAAAAAAGCACACTGAAATGGCCTAAAAATACAGCGAGAATCAAGCCATCAGCTATAATCAGGAGCATGTGGCCCAGCAGCACCCAGCTTCTGTGGGGCATCTTCACTCTGCGACAAGATCAAAAGCCACTTAGCTTGGATCGATTCCAGATCATTAAAACCTGACCTGCAAAGCAGGGCAGCGATTTGCATTAAATGACTGAAAAGCTGCCCAATGCCAAAGTCTGTTTGCGGCTGATCCCTAGAAGGATCAGACAGAGAGCTTCGGAAGGTACCAGAGCAGCTCTATAAATATACACAGCCTGGGAAAAAAGAAAGGCAGGAGGCCGGCCACCAGACACTCTGATCCGGACACATGCTGGAACCTGGAAGCCAAGCCCATTGTTAGAGAGACCCTGGGGAGTGATGTCCAAAAGGGACCCAGGGAAGATGAGCCGTCTGTGGGGTGTCAGCTGACAGTCCAAGGGCAGTTCCTCTAAGCACCCCGGGAGGCTGGCTCCACCTTGTCCTGTAAGCCTTTGAGGCCTTGGCTAAGGACCCCTGCTTGAGAAGCCCCCAGTAGACCTAAGCCTGCTGCAGCTGTGGCCCTCCTTCACAGGGCTTCCTGCCAGGCTCTGGAGGGACAGACAGCACAGGATGAGGCACATACAAGGTATCTGATGCCCATGGACAGCCGCGCCTGGGGGCTCAACCTGGCCGTGTGTGTGTGTGTGTGTGTGTGTGTGTGTGTGTGTGTGTGTGTGCGCGCGTGCGTGTGTGTGCGCGTGCACTGGGCAGAGAGGGGCAGTTTCTGGTGTGTCCTCCAATGCAGCTAAATCTTCCTGTGTTTTCTGAGGCCAAGGCAGCTTCTCTGATCCTCCTGCTATACCTGGATTAGTCTGGCCCTGGCTAGGCACCTCAACAGCCTCCTGATTGGTTTCTTCCGTCCCCTTTCCATCTCAGAGCTTTGTCAATGAGGCTTAACGATGATTCTGCTTCAATGATACAGCATCGCTCAGCTGCTGGGTATCTGCCTTCTAGGCAGCTGGCTCTCCCTCAGCATGTGACTCCCTAGCCTGCTGGACCAGGCTCCTGTGGCCGGGCACCCACACTTCCTGGTATTACTTCCTCTTCTCTTGCCCTTGCCTGCCCATCCCTACATGCACACACCCAGGCCGACCTGTGCTGGCGTAGGGCTTTCCTAACCACTCTGGCACTATGCGTCACCATGCTTTCTGCAGCGTGTGGCCCACTGTCATATTAGACCACAAGCAGCCACTTCACTCCCTACCAGGGCCAGGACAATACCCAGCCACAGTTCCTCTCTAAAGGGATAAAGAAAGGGGTATAGTTCATATTTCCTATCAGTCTCTGAACTTCAGCCCTTGCCTTTGCCAAGGCCCTTGATGGCATAAGCCAGGCCCAAATCGGAAAGGTGGGATGGAGGACAGGTACTCAGAACTAGTGTGGAGCAGAGAAGCTCTACCTCAGGCTGCCCACAGACCACCTGGGCCCGTCCTACAAACAAGGAGGAGACCCAGGACCAGTGCCTCGGGTCCAGGGGACTTCCAAGGCCTGGTCCCTTCCAACCAACACAAGGCCCCAAAGCACGTGGGGGCAGAACCTCGTACCTGCCGAGAGGCCCATGTGTTTGTGGACCTAGAGCCTTTAGGGAAAAAGGAGACCCAGGCCTGTACTGCATGCCCACAGTGGGCTGGAGTGGTGGGTGGGGAATTGGGGCTTGGCGGTGGTAGGTTACTCACCTGCTTGGATGGCCAGGAAGTTGTACAGCTCATGCAATAGCTCCAGCAGGGCTGCCTTCTGCTTGGCCTGACAGAACTGAAAGGCAAGGGAACAGTCAAGGGTCTGTCTGTGTCCACGGCCACACTGCCACATCCATTTGGACAGCAAGGAGTGTCTCTACATTTTAGGGGCTTTCTTTTTTGGTTTTTGAGACAGTCTCATATAGACCAGGCTGGCCATGAACTGGTTATGTAGCTAAGGATGATCTTTAACCCCGCTCCTCCTGTCTCCAGCTGGTGAGTGCCAGGATTACAGGCCTGTGCCACCACGCCTGCTTTATGTAGTGCCAGAGCCACATGTCCGGCCCCCACCTCCTAGTTTCATATGAGAGAGATAAACCTGCAGAGCGCTGGCAGGGAGGGAGGGAGGGACGGAGTAACTGGGTCTGTGGCATAAAGACAGTACAGTAACGAAGGGATGGCCACCATGGCTCCAGCCCGACTTCTGGAGAAGGGAGAGCATGTAGCACAGCCTGCAGACACTGGAAAGCATGTAGCACAGCCTGCAGACACTGGAAAGACAGCACAGAATTCAGTGACTGCAGGAGGTAGAAGGCCTTGCCTGAGTGGGGACTGCAGTGGGGACTCCATGTGAGCCCACATATAAACCTTGCATGGGCTGACACCACCCAGAGGAAACAGGACAGACGTTACCAGACAGAAGATGGCCTGATTAAGACAACACACCCACTCCCAGCCTGTCCCTACATTCTCCACAGCAGAGGCAAAAAGAAAAATAGTATCAGAATCCTGCTGCCAACAAGACTAACTTACCTGATACTTAAATACGTGTCTGGATTTGGGGTGAACCAGGCCACCCAAAGGAAACTAGCAAGAAACCTCTCTGGGGCCAAAAACGATGCCCCTGCCTGCCTGTTCCTGGGCCCACCTGTCACGAAGGCCAAGGGTGCCCAAAGTGGCCAGAAAATGAATCTTGTGCAGCTATGGCCCAGATCTGCTGTCCTTTCACAGATGTGGGATGGGTTGGTTACAAATCTACAATGTCTAGAGTCCAAAGCCCAGAGCTCCAGCCAGCTGAGGGGAGCAGCTCTGCAGAGTCCAGCAGGACCTGCAGGGTGTGTGTCTGGGCTCACAGAAGGCCAGGAGCCAATGTGCCCTTCACCTGAGGCCCACCATCTCTGAAGATCGTGCAGGACTGGAACGAAGAGCCTTAGCTAACTAAGTGGGAAACTGAAGGCGAGCAGGGGTCCTGTGGAAAGTTCTTTTTCTTGTTTTTGCGTTTGTTCCTCTCTCTGGCTGCCTGTTTCTGGAGCACACTGTGTAATCATCAGCCCAGCTTTATGATGGAAAGCAGATTAAACTTATTATGAGCCTGGTTTTGCAGAACAATTGGGAAGCAAAAAATGCTTGGTGGATGACAGCAATCAAGAAATGTCGTAAACCAGCCGCAAACAGGACACATCAGAAAAGCCAAGGAAATAAAACCAGGGGCTCTGCAGCAGGCTGCCCTCCGTTAACAAGGGGAGGGGCAACAGTCTGCCCTTTCTTTGCTAGCCCCTGGGCTGTGGCGGCCTGGCACCCACACTTAATAATTAGAGCTCTAAGTCATGCCCTCTGGCAGCACCCGCCTCCTCCTGGTAGGATTTATGACCTGAAAATTTACCGCCTCATATCTTCCTCAGACTCACCAGAACCCCGCTTCCTGGCTGTGCATTAATGCTGCTCACATGATTCATATGCTGAGGGCCACTCACCTTCCCCAAACATTATTTGTGGAGAATGTGAGGGCTTCATAAAACAAACCGAAACATCGGCTAAGAGGGCTAATTTCCCTCAATTGGCCCCTTGATGTGTCAAATCAGAAATCAGAACACTGTCAGAAAGACAGATGTACAGCAGAGAAAAGGCAAAACTAAGTGGCTTATCAGCGTTGGACACTGGCAGTCCTGTGTCCAGCACAGCAGGCTGGAGAGGTGCTCACCAACTCCCAACTCCCTGGGAGAACATCTGTAAGAAGCCTAGGACCAGCTATGAGGAGCTCAGTCCTCCATATTTCAAGTACTGCTTTGCTCCCAGAATTAAGTCTGACACAAACACCAAGGAACATGATGTGATTCTGGTACATTCTGGGGCACTCTCCCTGAAAATGGTCCTATCATGATCTGGGAAAGTTTACCTCTGAGTGGTGGCTTGAGTCCTCAGAAGAATAAAAAAAGCAGAGAAGGCTGGGTGGTGGAGGCGCACGCCTGTAATCCCAGCACTCGGGAGGCAGAGCCAGGCGGATCTCTGTGAGTTCGAGGCCAGCCTGGTCTACAGAGTGAGATCCAGGAAAGGCGCAAAGCTACACAGAGAAACCCTGTCTCGAAAAATCAAAAAAAAAAAAAAAAAAAATCAGAGAAAGCTTACCTCATCTGTTTTTCTCTCACAGTCCACTGGCAATAATTTCACTGAGACCAAGAAAAGAAAGACAGAGATTAGAAGTGGGACTGAGGAAAAGACAAGAGAGACTTCTCAAAATCCAGGGGAAGTCAAACTCAGCCAACACGAAGGTAGAGGCTGGAAGACGCCATCTCACACTGACATTGTATGATATGGACAGTGAGACCCAAGGGTCTCCCCGTGCTGGATCAGGACACTGACAGCTGGGGCCTCATTCCAGCTGCAAATGAGCACCACAGGTTCTGGGGCGGTTTAACCTCTTGGCCCTGTTTCTGCCCCTGTGAAATGGGATCCCATGGGCCTTCCTAAAAGGGATGTTCACAGTGTAATCCCAGCACTCAGGAGGTTAAGGAAGGAGCTGCCACAAGTCTGAGTTCAGTCTGGCCTACAGAGAGGATGTAGTCTCAAGAAACACAAAAACTGGGCTGGAGAGGTGGCTCCGTGCACTGGAGCACTGGCTGCTCTTCCGGAGGACCTGGGTTTGATTCCCAGCACCCACATGGTGGCTCACAACCATTCGTAACTCTAGTTCCAGAGAACCCAACGCCTTCTTCTGGCCTCCTGGGGCACTGCACGCATGTGGTACAGAGCACATGTAGGCAAAACACCCATACACGTAAAAACACAAATGGCCTTCCCTGCTTAACTCAGTCAGGCTCAAGACAACATACAGAAGAGTCTCTGAGCTGTAAATGATGGTGTGTCGAGTAAGAGTTAATCCCGTTATGGGAGGTAACTCTAGGAAAGCCTGCCTGTATTCCCAAAGCCCATCTTAATTATCTTAAGCAGTGAGTAGCAACACAATACGATGTGATATCCCCTGAATGGTCACAGCCCAGGACAGTTCAGTGGTACTCAGCTTGGATAATCTCTACGAGGCCCATAAACTATCCCGAGTGGATAAATTGCTCCGGCAGTTTGGGCATTAGCACGGCCAACAGACTTGTACACATCCAAACATCCAATTATCACAACACCTAACACAGTGAGTCAGCTTTCCCCTGTATTTCAGCGATTCCTGCTAGACGTGGGAAGATGTGACCTTGACAGAAGGCTGGCAATAGTATTAACTACCTTCATGCTCTGAAAAAAATATTTGCAACTGGAGAACTTTAGTGTCATTTTATACTTAAATTTGTAACAAAATGATCTGAGTCTGGTGACTCAGGTCTCTAATTCCAGCTAGGGTAAGGCAAGATTATAGGTTCAAAGCCATCCTGAACCACAGAGTGAGTTCAAGACTAGCTCCTAGGTAACTTAGGAAGCCCCTTCTTCAAAACAGTTTTCAAAAGTCAGCTAGCGAGTGTTGCTAAGTGGTAGCATGCTTGTCTAACATATGTGAGACCCTAAATATAATCCCTAGAGCAGAGGAGGAAATTATCATGAAAATGGAGTGCTTTTTTGCTCTTTTGTTAGAACCAAGAGTAACAGGCAAAATCCCATTTTGGGAAACACCAATCCTCAGCTATTCAGGAGACACTGTCTCCTGCATCCCTCAAGGGATGTGGAGTCATATAACTGAGTGTGGGTAGCGATGTCTGGTAAGGCGCCTGACTCACAGGCCCTCTCCCAGCACAGCCTGGGGGTGCTGCCAGCAGCTTTAAGCACCCCATTGTTATCCGTTTAAGCTCAAAAAATTCTCCCACACCTGTGCCCTAGGCAGGGCTAGAATCCTTTTGACGAATGAAGGCCTGGTGGTCCAAAGCAGACTGGGTTTTTTGGTGCTACAAGGCTAAGACCACACCAGACACTTCTAGAAGGCCAGGGGACTCTCTGGAGCCTTCGAAAGGGCTGTCAAGTGTGAGCAAGAGGTCAAGAGGGAAGAAACCCAGAGGGGCAAGGCGTGGGCCTGTCTGTCAAGAGTAGGTGTGCAGCTCTCCAGGGGCGTGAAGAACTCGGCCTGCTCCTAGCAGAGGCTGAAAGGCAGACACCAGAAGGGAGGGAAGCGGAAAAGAAGATAAAGTGGAGGCACAAAGTCAGAGTCCTGAGGCTGACAAGGGGGAGGGCGCCGCTGGGCTGGTCACACACCCGTGCCCCGGGGCCCTCCCCTGCGCCGGCCCGGGACGTACTGTTGTCCTCCGCCTCCTGCGGCGCCGAGGGCTTGCCCATCTTCACCCAAAGGATGCCCAGAAAGACGAGCAGCAGCCCCAGGCTGGCCCAGAGCAGAAGGCGGGACAGGCAGCGCTCCAGCCGCCGGCCCGCCTCGGGTCGGGCCCGCCCCGCGCCCGCCGAGCCCGTTCGCGTGGCCTTCAGGCCGGGGCGCGCGTCGGCGCCGAGGAGCGCGGAAGGCGGCCGCGCAGAGGCCGAGGACGGGGCCCACCAGTGGCGGCCCGGGCCCAGTGCGGCCCTGTCGGGCGTCCGGGCATCCTCGTCCTCCTCAGAGCTGCCCCGGACCGAGGCGCGGCGCCGCAGCGGCCCGGGGCGGGCGGGGTAGGCGAGGCCGCGGCTTCCGGCCCAGGGAGGGGCGGAGGCCCCCAAGTCGCCATAAGGCCCCGAGGAGGAGCTGGAGGCCGCGCTCGAAGCCGGTGCGGACGGCCCGGGCTCCGCCCGCAGCAAGGACGCGGCGGGCCGCGCGCGCAGCGGCGCTTCCTCGCGTAGCCGGGCCTCCTCCCGCAGCCGCTCGGGGCCCCGAGGCCGGGCTTCCTCTCGCAGCCGCTCGTCGTCGCGCAGCCGGGCCTCGCCCCGCAGGCGGCGCAGCTTGTTGCGGTAGACGTCCCGAGTGGTGTCGGTGATGGGGCCTGGCTGGAAGCCCAGGGCCTGCAGCTCCCGCCGCAGCTCCAGGTCCGACAGGCCGGCCATGGCCAGGACACCGCCCCCTCGCCCGCCCCCGGCGCGCACCGCACCCGGAACTGCTCCCGCCGGCAGCCGCGGCAGAGCGGGCGGGGCCGCGCGCCATGATGGGAAGGTCGGGTGTGGACGCCATGTTGGGAAGGGCGGAGCCTGCCTGGCGGATATTTCCGCCATGATGGGAAGGTCTGGCTCGGCCTGGAGCCGCCATGTTGATGAGGGCCAAGAATTGGTCTGATTGTTTTTTGGGGGGTGTGTTTTCATCTCTTCCCCCGCCCTCTAGTTTTCCTTTGTTTGTTAGACCTAGCAGTGTTTATCTCTGATCCTAACGTAGTGCTAGCGTGTAGTAGATGTTCAATAAAACGTCGATTTACTTAATGGATGAGCTTCTCAATGGTGTAAGAAAGCCGTCGCCAATAGAAGTGATGATCACTTGCCAGTCTCGGGGTGGGGTGGGGGGGGCTGTGTGGGATTGGGTTGATTTGGGTGGTGGAGTATGTGCCAGGCATGCTGCGGCCTTATCTTGACTGCTTCAGGCCACCTTCAGGCATGCAGTTGGCCAACAAAGAACACCAAGAGTATGTGCCTTGGGGCTGGAGAGATGGCTCTGTAGTTAAAAGCAGTTGATGCTCTTGCAGATGAACAGCTAGGTGTCGGTCCCATTACCTAGATGATGGCTCACAACCATTGGTAACTCCAGTTCCAGAGGACCTGATTTCCTGCCTCCACAGGCACTGCATGAACCTGGTGCACAGACATGTGGGTAACACACTCATGCATAAAATAAGAACAAATGTATTTTATTTTTTAAAGTGCAGCTCTGGGACAGATTGGTCCCCAGTGGCCACAGAGGTAATGTTGCAGGATATTTGATCACACTGTGAAAATGAATGTTTACCTCACCTGCTTTAGGCGCCTTCTGACTGGTTTAATAAAGAGCTGAACGGCCAATAGCTAGCTAGGCAGCAGAGGATAGGCGGGACTTGGGGAGGATAGGAGGTGGGAGGGATGAGGGGGTGGAGAGGACCTGGGGGAAGAATCTGAAGGGGAGGGGGGGATGCCAGCCAGGTGCAGAGCAAGTTGATGTACAGGATGAGAGATAAAAAGCCATATGACAGAATGTAGATTAATAGAAACAGGTTAATTTAAGTTATAAGAACTAGTTGGGAACAAGCCTAAGCTAAGGCCAACCTTTCATACTTAATAAAAGTTCCCATATCATTATTTGGGAGCTGGCAGTCCAAAGAAAGACCTGTGTGTCAGGTGTTCTCAGACTGCCAGCCCCCAAATCAAAACACAGAGACTTTTTGTTTGTTTGTTTTGTTTTTCGAGACATGGTTTCTCTGTGTAGCTTTGCGCCTTTCCTGGAACTCACTCTGTAGACCAGGCTGGACTCGAACTCACAGATATCCGCCTGCCTCTGCCTCCCGAGTGCTGGGATTAAAGGCATGCTCCACCACCCCCTGGCCACAGAGACTTGTTATTAATTGTGAAAGCTTGGCCTTATCTTGTGCCTATCCCACTAGCTCTTATAACTTAACTTGTTTCTCTTTATTTACGTTTTGCCTCAGAGCCTTTTACCTTTCTTTCCTCCTGCATGTCCTACTCTGTGGCTGGCTGGCTGGTGGCTGCCTGGCTGGCCCTGTGCATCTCCCTTTCTTTCTCCCTGGTTTTCTCTCATTCTCCTCTTGAGCCTAGATTCCTCTCTGCTGGCCAGCCAGCCCTCTCTCTCTCTCCTGCCTAGCTATTAGTCATTCAGCTTTTTATTAGACCAATCAGGTGCCTTAGACAGGCAAGGTGAAACAAATGCAACCCATCTTTACATAATTGAGCAAATGCAGCATCAACAAGTGTAACACATCTGTGCCCAGTTAAAGTAATATTCCACAACAGACCTGTTACAAGGTGACTCCAAATCTGCTGTGGAGACAGGGTCCCTATGTCCTGGGCTCCCGTGGGCAGATGAGTTTGGTCAGAAAAGGCTTTGTGTCACCGGGCAGTGGTGGCGCACGCCTTTAATCCCAGCACTCAGGAGGCAGAGCCAGGAGGATCTCTGTGAGTTCGAGTCCAGCCTGGTCTACAGAGCGAGTTCCAGGAAAGGCGCAAAGCTACACGGATAAACCCTGTCTCGAAAAACCAAAAAAAAGAAAGAAAAGGTTTCATGGCACCTGGTGGAACTCTCATGAAAGATGGGTTGGGGGACCCCCTGTGCCTTGTAGTTTTTGCGTTAGCGGATGAGCTTTGCGGTTTGATTTCCAATCTGCAAACCATCCAGTGTGTGATCATTTCCAATTAACATTTCTAGCTTGTTTCTCAGAACTCCCCAGTGGGCTGCTACGAGGATTAGAAGAATGATTTGTGTTAGGTCCTCAGGACAGGGCTTTGAACACCCTCCTCCCTCACCCAAATCTTCGCAGCTGTTGGGAGCCTTGGTGGGGTGGGGGCAGCGGTTTGGTTATGTGAAAGGTCTTGATGGGAATCCTGGAAGAGAAGCAGGAGAGCTCGACAGCTGGAAAGAAACAGTTCACAGCCCTGTTCCCACCAGCCTCTTCCTCTCCGTCCACCTCCTTCATCACCTCCCTTCTAGCAGTTCCTGGGCCTCCACGCTCATTCAGTTCTCTTCCCAGCCCCCTCCTTGAGTTCTCCCTGCAGCTTTACCCAGCGCCCAGCGCTGCCCCCACGGCCCTCGCTGCCCTCCCCGGCCCGGGCCCTGCCCCTCTGTCAGGGTTTCATTGTTCTGCCCCTTGATCTACCCCAGGAGTGTTCAGTGCCGGCCGGCCACCTGGCTGGGAAAATTACAGCCTCCGCCTGGCCGGCTTCCGTCGGTACCTCCCCTTCTCCCGACTTAGCTGCTCCCATGTGGTGTGCTTTCTCTCACCAAGTGTTGTTTTCCTTTTCTCTGCCTGTGTTTGCACGGAATGCCATGGATTTGATATAGTGGTTGCCTAACACATATACCACATAATAGTATTTTATTTCTTTCTGAAGCACTGTTTGCATGACAAACGAGCTGGTAACATTTGTGCCTCCTTGCAGCTGTGCAGTTGAGTCTATAAAGAGCGTGCCTTTCAGCGATAGTCCTGGCCGAGCCTGTGCTAAGAGGGTTTGAGCAAAGTGAATGTGGTCGTGTTTCACTGGTCTATTTCACCACAGTGGATCTAAGGGTGCTCAAAAACCATGGCTAGGACCGGGGCCACCATCGGTGATGGTACACCATAGGGCTTCCTCTGCTGTCCCCGAGACGCTGCCAGACACTGCGGCACATACCTAGGACCAAATGGCCCATGGCAAACCCTACCTACTGACCTCCCACTAGCCCAGAACTCAGTGTTAGCCTTCAGCTACCCTGGCTCGCCCTCTGTCTCCGTGAGTGGCTCCTTGAATTCCCATTTTCCTCAGCTCCCACTGGGCACAGATGTGTTTGGGTGAGGACTCAGAGGCCTTCAGTCTGAGGAAACAGAATCAGCTGAGAAGTTGGTAAGGTGAGGTTGGCTGTGGCTTGCTCTACTTATGTGATCTTTCAGCTTCCTATCTGGAAGTAGCAAAGGTCTCTCTCTCTCTCTCTCTCTCTCTCGTGTGTGTGTGTGTGTGTGTGTGTGTGTGTGTGTGTGTGTGTGTGTGTTTAAGGTGCATGGCCCCAGCCATGGCCAGTCTTCTTGATTTATTAAAGGCAGAGGAAAGACAAAACACTGAACCTGTATCTGTTTAGTAACCACATCCACACAGGCGGCAGAGGAGATGAGTTGTTGGAACCTCTGTGTCCCCTGAAGGCCACCACACTGCTCCCCCTTGGCTAGCCTCTTTCTGTCTCAACAGAGCTCATAATGACAATGGCCATAAATCTTTCATGGTTCCATTTTTCCGCCTTCTCTCCCCACTAGGAAACAGCACACTCATTCCCTCCATAATGCTCAGGATACACTCTTGACCCACCTTGTTGATGATCTCAGTTGATCTGACTTTCTTTCAACTATATGATAGTGGCATCCCACAGGAGCTGGGGGGGGGGGGGTGTTAGGAAAGTAAAGTCAAAAATGGGTACCAAATGGGGCTCAGATTTTGACTGGCATGGCTTCTAGAGGACCAAGCTTCTTGCTTCCTCATTATGTGTAAGAGAGCCTGCTGTGGTGACATATCGTGTGCCCTAATAAATTTAAATAGGGGTCAGAGGACAGAGGTAGCCATTAGATTAGACAAAGAGGCCAGAGAGTGGTGGCACACACCCTTAATCCTATCACTCAGGAGGCAGAGATTTGTCTGGATCTCTGTGAGTTCAAGGCCACACTGGGAACAGAGCCAGGCATGGTGGCACACACCTTTAATCCCAGCACCTGAGATCTCATGCCTTTGCTACCAAGTGTTTGGGAAGCACACACGCCTTTAATCCTAGAAAGTGACATGGCTGGGTGGAGAAAGATACGTAAGGCGTGAGGAGAGAGGAACTAAGCAGCAGTTCCACTGAGACCCTGGGGTGAGGACTCAGAGGCTTTCAGTCTGAGGAAACAGAATCGGCTGAGAAGTTGGTAAGGTGAGGTTGGCTGTGGCTTGCTCTGCTTATGTGATCTTTCAGCTTTCACCCCAATATCTAGCTCTGGTTTTTTTTTTGTTTGTTTGTTTTTTTTTAATTATTAACAAGACCGTTTAGCAGCCTGCCCTTCTGGTCTTTCTCCCAGTCTGTGGTAAGAAGGAGGTAAACAGAGTCACAGGGAAATGCCGGAACAGGTTCAATCGGCAGCTGTGACACTTGATTTGCACAATCTCTTGGGAGTTAAAAGCTCACTGTCTGGACCACACTCACACGCTGGTGTTGTGGGTTAGCCTTTCTTTGGAGACATGGAATGTATTGCCAATGTCAGTAACAAATTGTGTATGAAGGAAAATGCATGCTTTCAGAGAGTTTTCTTTGGGGCTTTGTCCATGATTAGATTATACTAAATTACAGTGTACGGATATCAGGCAATTACTCTCTGCTTTTAACTATTCAGTTCATGGCTAATCCGTGTACCTAAGTAATTATGAAATCACACCAGCGTGGTCACAGAGAAAGTGCCTCATCATCTCCATCTTGAGAGGCTAGGCTCCAGTCACCCGGCTATTGTCGGGGCTAATCTCCCTTCAGTCACCTTAAATCATTGCAGGGTTCCAGCACACTGTGCTTTATTTATAAATCTCTAGAAGGAGGACAGGAAAAGCTGAAGGGAGAAGGGTCAGTTCCTTGGTTTTGTGTGTGTGTGTGTGTGTGTGTGTGTGTGTGTGTGTGTGTATGTACATGCACGTGCACACGCATGCAGAAGACAGAGATGATATTACATATCTTCCTCAGTTGCTCTCCCCACGGAGCCTACAGCTCACCAATCTGACTAGTCAGGCTCCCCACTGAGCTCCAGGGATCCTCCTGTCTCTGCCTCCCCTGTGCCCAGCTTTTATGTGGGGGCTGGGGACCAACGGATCTTCATGCTTGTGTAGTGAACACCATCTCCTCAGCCCGAGATGTGCTAGAGCGTCTTTTGTTTGTTTGTTTTCTTCAGTTTTTTTGAGACAGGATCTCTCTGTGTAGCCCTGGAACTACATCTCTCTGTCCTGCAACTCACTCTGTAGACCAGGCTGGCCTCGAACTCACAGATCTGCCTACCTCTGCCTCCCAAGTGCTGGGATTAAAGGCATGCACTACCACCTGCCAGCCTGAGATTTTTTTTTTTTTTTTTTTAATTGTGTGTGTGTATCTGTGTGGGGGTGTGAACAAGTGAGTGTGGTGCCCACAGAGGTCAGAGGAGCATGTCAGATCCTCCTGGAGCTGCAGTCAGGCCGGTGGTGAGCCATCCACTGTGGGTGCTGGGAACCAAGCTTGGGTCCTTCTAGAACAACACAGGCTTTTCAACTGATGAGCCATCTCTCCAGTCCGTTTTGTTTTGGTTTTTTTGAAGTGAGACTGTATCTCACTTTTCTTGTTTTCTGAAAACAAGATCATTTCTTTTCATCTCAGTTCAGCTCCTGGGTCTTCCCCACCTCCCTCTGATTTTCATTATTTCCAGAGCTCCTGAGCATCATGCAGGCGATGGAATCCACAGTCCAGGAAACTGGAGGAGCTTGTTCACAGAAAACAAACAAACCCACTTATTTGATCAGACTGAACAACGGAAGAGTGGCAGGTTGAGCAGCAGGGGATGAGCAGCAGGTCTCCCCTGGTGGGCGGGGGCGGGTGTGGAGGCTGGCGGGTCTCCCCTGGGGGGCGGGGGCGGGGGTGGGGGCTGGCGGGTCTCCCCTGGGGGGCGGGGGCGGGTGTGGGGGCTGGCGGGTCTCCCCTGGGGGGCGGGGGCGGGGGTGGGGGCTGGCGGGTCTCCCCCGGGGGGCAGGGGCGGGGGGGGGGGCATGGTGCATACAGGTCCCCATTGTGGCGCTTTACCAGGCACACCCGAGGGCAGGCTGCGGGGTGGGAGCAAGCGCTGGCCACCGCAGTGTGTGCTGACTGAGCTCTGCTCTTCTGCAGCGGCTGCAGCACCAGGTCCCCCAGGGGCAGTGCTCCACCAACCAATTTCCAGCTTAAAAAATACTAATAAAAGAAAGAATTCTAAAAAGACCGCATGTGGCAAAATCATCCAGGGAGTTGTCCCTTCCCAGATCTGCTCTCCAAACCCCAGGAACTTAGGAAAAAAACCCTAGGGGGTACCAGTTCCCCCTACCCCATCTACCCCCGCCAATACTCTGGAAATGGAAGTTCTCTTCTGGCGACAGAGAAGGTGGTCTCACCATAGGGCAGAGGAGGAGGAAAAAATACAAATGATGTTTCTTGTCTAGAAGAATGCTGGAGCCTCTTGTTTTTCTGCTTTGGGAACTATGTGGCAGATAACAGGGTGGACTGGCTGTGGGAGCTGGGGTGGGTGAGGTGTAGTTAGGGTGCACTCACCATGGCAGGCCTCTCCATCTGGAGGTCCAACCTTGGCATCAGTTCTCAGACACTCACAGGATTGAGGAGTGTGTGGAATCTTTGTAGCAGGGCAGGGTCTGTTCCCTCAGCAGTCCTCAGGGGTATCCCAAACAAGATGGTGGGGTGAGGGGTTCCTGCCCTAGTCACCAGCGGGAAGGCTGGTGGCAGTGGGGGTGGGGCACAGTGACTAATTGCCAGGAACTGTGCTGGTGGTGGGAGCTGGGAGTCCTATGTGGCTCCAGTTTATAAATAAATGAGCATTTGTTAATATAAGTTAGAATGAAACTTCCCACCCGGTTTTGTTTGGGAGGCAGAACCAAGTGGGTTGGCCGTGTGGTTTTGCTTTGGACACTGAAAACCACCGTCACAGGGTGACAATGATAACAGTCATTTGCCCTTTGCCGGCCTCAGTCCCGGCTCTCCATCAGGTATCACCACTTGGCTTTTCAGAGCTTCATCGAGGTTAAAAGGCTGGTTGGAATCAGCGGGGCAAGCGTGGAGGCCGTAACATCCCTAACAGAAACTAGACCAGGAGTCAGGGGACCTAGACAATGGCCCAGGTCCTCGTGTTGGGACTGAGTCGTGAATGGGCAGAACTGCCACCTCTCTGGGCCTCAGTTTTCTTCCAGCACTGGGCGGGTGGGGGGCTGGCAACACATCTTCTCATCTTTGTTAACATTTGAACTTGGCTGTTGCCAGAGCGCACACTTTGCTGATGTGCAGACAGCTCTCTCGGAGGGCTACTCCTCTTACCCCGCCCTTTGCCTCACAGCCCCAATTTGCCCTTTGGAAATTAGGCCATTAAATAAAAGAGGCATCTCCGGGGAGTGAAGCTTTATTTGCTGGAGAGGAGGGGTGTGCTCTGAAGAGGGGCTTTGTTTCCCATGCCAGTATGGACGCCGCCGCAGGCTCCCCGACACTCACTGGAGTGGGCAGGACGTCAGGTGGTCCCGCCTGCTCTCTGTGGGCTGCAGGTGAAGAACACCAGCCTGCTTAGGAAACAGCCTTCTCCCGGGCCGCAGTGGTCCGGGAGGAGGGCAGTGGGTGGGAGGCACAGGCAGTGCCGGGAAGCTCTATAGCCTGGGGCAAGTCATTTAACCTCGAAGCTTCGCCACCTCCAACACCTCCTCCTTTCTCTCCTCTCCTTCCAGGGACTAGGAGAAGTAATTAGTGGCTGTTTGTCAGACAAAATCTAGCTTTGCACAACTAACTGGAGCAGACTTTGAACTAGGCAAGGCCGGAAGGATGAGGGATTTCAATTTGCAAAATGAATAGGAAAAAAAAAAAAAAGGAATCCGAAGCAGGGGAAAACCGTTAGTGTTTGCATTTTCCTTCATGGGGTCTCAGTGGTATCTGGGAGGGAATGAAAATATCTGGGCAGCTTTGGTGGGTCAGAAGGGCACCTGGAAGGGACTTGAGCTGGGACTTGGGGCACGGTGGCCACCAGTGTGCAGCAGAGCAGCCTGCCTCTTCTGCATTGGGAGGAGACAGCTTACTCTCAAGTCCAGAGTGGAAACAAACCGGCTGCCCTCAACCCTGCTCCTGGGAGCCTCTTAGAATTGCAATGCCATGGTGGGTGGAGGCCCGCAAGCCTGAGCCACAGAGACCCCACCCTCCCCGTGCTCACCGAGGGGTCTAGTGGCAGGGTCTCCCTCAGCAACCCGACCAGGGCGGCCTGGTACTTTCCCAGCCGCCTGGAGGTCATTCCCACTCCAATGTGTGCGGGGCAGTCAGCTGTGAAATAAGCTGAGTTAACCAGCGGGTGAGGCCGAGGGGTGCTAACCCCCAGGCGCCCTACAGGTGGCAGGAGGGACCTATAATAGCGCATCACACTGCTCCACCCCCACTTATGCCTTGGGGTGGGATTCTAGAGCCAGGTGGAAATTCTGGTCTTCTCCACTTCTCATAAAGGGCTGAGTCTTGCTGGGGAGGTTGGGGCTGAAGGAGAATGTGGGCAGTGGGCAGAAACTACCTGTGTTCTATGGGGAAGAGAATCACTGCCCTGATCGGCGGTGCTCACATTGGAAACTCACTGAGTGCCAGGCTCCTCCCAAGTGAGCTGCGGGGCAGGGGAGAACTTAGTGTTCACACTTTGCAGGTGGGAGGCCTCAGGGGCTCCAGGGTAAATGGAGGAGGCTAACCTCACCCCTGCAGGACCTCCAGCCATGCAAGGGCCCTAGGAAGGATGGGACCTTGTCCTCCTGTTCCCTGAGCACTTTGGCACCAAGGGTAGAACTCACTTTCAGCACCCTCTCCGAGAGTCCCAGGAGGAGGCTTCCACACTGAGTAGATGACGCCCACAGGCTTCCTGAGTGACCAGTGAGAGCCAGAAGCCGGGCCTCCTTCCACGATGACTCCAGTGTGATTTCAGCAAGGCCCCCTTCTCCCTAGACGTTACTCCTGGGCTCCTTTTGTAGGCTTGTGCAACTAAGGTCCCCAGGGCTCTCCTAGTCCTGATCCCAACCCCACCCCGTCTTCAGCGACAGGCACATTCTTACCTTTGCGCTCATTCTCTCCTAAGACTCACTGTTTACCTGATTGGACGGCAGCTCTGGCCGGATGCCAATGGCTCCTTGCACTTTGGAGGCAGCACTGGCTAGTTTTATGTCAACTTGACACAAGCTGTAACCGTCTAGCAGGAGGGAATCTCAATAGGAAACGCCTCCATAAGGTCAGTAGGCAAATCTATAGGGCATTTTCTTAATTAGTGACTGATGGAGGAGGGCCCAGCCCATTGTGGATGGCACCGTCCCTGGGCTGGTGGTTCTGGGTTCTACAAGAAAGCAGACTGAGCAAGCCATGAGGAGCAAGCCAGTAAGCAGCACCCCTCCATGGCTTCTTCATCAGCTCCTGCCTCCAGGTTCCTGCCCTGCATCAGTTCCTGTCTTAATTTCCATTGATGATTAACAGTGATGTGGAAGCCAAGTAAACCCTTTCCTCCCCAAGTTTCTTGGTATTGGTGTTCACCAGAGCAACAGAAGCCCTGACTGAGACAGATGCCCAGCCTGACACCTTGTTCCTCTGCCTCCCTGCCTCAGCTGGAGTCCTGCTAGCCGCTCAGGTGTGAGCCTGAGATGCCAGCCCTCTGCTCTGCTCCTCCACCCGTTTATGATTCTCTTTTCTCACATCCTGCATCACAACCTCCCAGAAAGCCCTATGGGTCTCTACTTCTCCAAGCACTCTGGGTCTCCATTCCCAACTTCCGTTTTCCTCTAGGTCTGCAGTTCCCCAGCACCCCCATGGCCTCCCTGTCTCTGCCTTTGGTGTTAGGCCCATTCCCAAATACAGCAGTTGTAAATGTAAATCAGAGCATGTTCCTCTGTTGAGCTAAAGCCCCCAAAGGCTCCTGCCTCAGAGAGTGAACCCCAAGTCCAAACCATGAGTCCCTTCTGTTCTGACTCTGTTCCCACTCTCCCCCACCTCCCTCAGCTCTGGACTTTCTCTTCACGTTATTTCTGAAGGCACCATGCTCTTCTCTGCCCCAGGACCTTTGCATTGCTGATGTTTCCTTTGCCTGGATGTCTCTCCCCCAAGATATCCTTGACCTCCTTCTCTTTCGAGTTTTATATTTAATAGAACCTATCCTCAATCCCTGCCCCCATTCTGCTCCCATCCCCACCATCCTGCTCCCATCTCCACCCCCATCCTCCCCCATCCCCACCCGCCCCCCGCCCCTGCTGTCTGATAAACCCACCTCACCTACTGTCTGGCTTGGTCCTCCTGCAGGCTTTCTGTCGTTGTGTGCCGCACTATAGGACTTGACTCTTTTCCTGTTTAGGGCTGGTTCCTCTAGTTAGTCTTCCTCTGCTCTGCCTCAAGGGCAGGGGATACTCTCTATTTCCTTCACTCTTTCCCCAGTGCCTGGTGCGTACATGGGCTCATCCATCCATCACCTGCAACCTGCTGTTCCCAGTGCCAGGAACTAGGCCTGAGTCTAGGGCCTTACTGTGTCCCTGCCCAGGACAGATGGAGAGACAGACATCTCCCTCCTGAGGACACTATCTCCTGCCTTCTCAGCTGCAGCCCCTTCTGGGGGTGGGGGCTCCTGCCTCCTCCAAAAAGCCTTCTCCACCTCCCCTGCACACACTGTGCCCTGAGTACTCCATCATCCTCTGTTCCATTCTCAGACGCCTACCTGGTTTTGTCTTTTTGTCCTAGACCAAGCTCGTGCCTAGATGCCCTGGTCACCCTTGTGGCCTAGAACATTCCACCTCTGGCTGTCCTTGCCAGGTGGGGGGATCACACCCCACGCTGTTTCCTTCCGTGGTCCCCAGTGTCTGCTCATCTTTGTGTTTCTTCTTCCAGAGTGGGTTCCTGGAGGTCCGCAAGTCCTGCCTCCTTGGTCTCTTGCTGGAGACCCACAACTTCTGCGCCTGCTCCATTTTCCTTCCTACAACAGTGATCTCATTGACGGAAGTGCCTTCCTCCAGCCACTTCGACGACCCTCGCTTATTTCTGACCACTTGGCCCAAACTCCCAAGACCCAGAGAGCCTTTATCTCCCATGTCTCCTACATGATGCCTCTCAGATGCCCAGTGTCTTGAGGACAGGCTTGAGGTCGTTCACCAACAAGCCACTTCCAAGACATCATTCCTTGGTGCTTAAAACAGAAAAAATATCACCCAGACTGTTACTGTTAATTAACTTAAAACGCTGAGAGTAACGACTGCCCTTCATGCATATTCAAGTGTGCAAATGTGTCTTTCTTAGCAGAGAGCCTATAAAGAAGGTAGCAGGCAGCCTTGCTCAAGAGGGCGCCATGGGGTGGCCAGGAACTCCCAGTCCCTGGGAAGTGATTTATAAGAGGTAAGACAGGGAGAAGAGTTATGGGCAAATGAATAGGCAGTTTCTTCATAAAAATTTTGGCTTCCAGCAATTACAAGGAAAACCACTGTGCACATTAATACAGCTCATTTGGGGGTTGTATTAGGGAGCTGGCGCTCCAATGAGTCATACTGTTTCAATCTAGCCCTAGCCTGAAACATGCTGGCCCTCTACTCAGATAAACCTCTTTCTTGGCATCTCTGACGACACTTGAGATTGTCTTGTGGCTTGCCCTGAAGACACTAGAGCAATCTGGTGATCTTAGCCAGTGTCAGGGGAAGGTGCACACACAGCTTGTTCCAGAGGGACATCTGAATTCAGCATGGCCTTCCCATACTGGGGTATACTCAGACTCAGGCTGAGTGGGACTAGGAGAACCCCCTTTTGTCCTCTGTGGATTCAAGGGACCCCCAATGCCTGCTCAGCCTCCAGACTCCTGTGTATGTGTGTGTGTGTGTGTGTGTGTGTGTGTGTGTGTGTGTGTGTGTGTGTTGGTAGGGGTGGCTCTCAGAACTCAGGTCATGCCAGGAGAGGTTGGTATGGAGACTGTAGAAGTGATTTAAGGAAGAGGGTCAGGGTGGCCTTGGACTAGGCGGCATGGCCAAGCTGGGCACCAGCCTCTGGTGGCCCGCTCAGAGACAGCAGGACTTGTTGTAGCCCGTTAGGTTTCCTAGTGGCTGTACCCAGCAGGACTGCATAAGAGGTTGATTGGACCACGGGCCTGGGTACCAGATGTTTGTAAGGGTCTACACTTGACTGTATCTAGCAAGGGGGAGGTCTTTTGCTCCACTCCTTGGCATTGTTACAAGTAGAGCTTTGGAATAAAGTTCTGGGCCGGTGGATAAGGATCCAGGCCCATCTGAATGTATCTTGTGTTTTCTCTCTGTTTCTCTCCCCTCTATTTCTAACTAAGTCTCTTATCCCTCATTCCTCAAGAGTTCCTGGGGTAAATAATGGTGGAGGCTGATCCCCCACAAGGACTGGAGCCCTGGTCTTTTGAGGCCGGTGCTTCTCCACATCCCAGCCCGCAGCATCTCTGTCTGTGGAGGAAGGAGGCGGGGGGGGGGGGGGGGGGGGGGGGCAGGTGCAGGTCACCTGATGCAGTCAAGTGGCACCTTTCTGCCTCAGGGACTTAAGTGCAGGGGTGAGGAGGGAAGTCAGGGCAGCCTCTGTGGCCCTGGAGGGATTGAAAGGGTTCTGACCCAGTGCTTGGCATCGCTCCACGGCAGAGGCTGGCCTCCAATCCTCTCCACATCCAGCTCTCCCTTCAGAGAGAACCTTCCCCATCCCCGCCTTTCTGCCAGTCTCTACCAGACGGTCTACCTTCTCTCCCTCCTCCTCCTCCTCCTCCTCCTCCCCATTCCCACGTCCTCACCCTCTCTCCTTCCTCCCCCTACTTTCTCTCCACTTTATTCAGACTGTGAGCACCAGAGAGCAAGGACAGCCTAAATTCCCTTTCAGCCTCCTTTAATTCCCAAGTGGGCACAGGGCATCTTCGTGGGCAGAGCCCTGGGCCACAGCCCCTCTCTGCCGAGTCTGATGTGCCCCATCTCCTCCACAGACGTGCTCAGATGCCTTCTCAGTCTGCTGTTCACATTTAATTCACTCCATGGGAATCGATAAAAACTTTAAATAAAAAAAAAGGCAAAATCCAATTGCTGTTCGTTTTCTTGATCCAACTGGCAGCCCCGCTTGTCACCTACATTTGTCTGCGCTCTAGCGAGCGGGCAGTGGGGGGCTAGCGCTGTGATCAGGGCTGACTACCCTCTTCCATCACCGGGGACTGCAGCTCAGCTCTGAAGGGCAGGTCCCTCCCCTCCAGAAGTAGCGCCTGACTGGTTGAGACTCTCTGTGGGGTTTCCCTTGGGACCAGATTATTCGGAAGCCCAGAGCAAAGCCACCATGGTAAACGGGGTTATGTCCCTGAGTCATGCTGGCTTCCTGACCTCCCACCACTGGAACAGCCTCTGTTTTGGACAAAACTGCTCCACTTCTCCCCTGCTTCTCTTGGCTGCTCCGGCACCCCGTGTGGCCCCTCTAGTGCCCTGAGAGGCAGCTCCAAACCGGGTCTGAAGCCTGATTAGGCATGTGCACAAGGGTAGGAGGGATCAACTCACCCAGAGAGCTCACTTGGAACTGCAAGGGTGCCCCTGGCCCTGCCCCACCCACCTCCCACTGTTACTTACACCTGGGATCCCCAGATAAGGAGCCTGGATTCCTCAGACTCATGGAAACCATGGTTAGGGTCATGATACCGGGGACTTCCGGAGATTTCCAGATGCCTCTTCTGTGTATGAGGCCCACCTCGCCCATCTCCTGTCCACAGAGACTCTGTTACTAGATCAGCATGGTAACTTGTAATTTCAGCACTCCAACGTCGGAGGCAGGAGGATCAGGACCTTGAAGCCAGCTTCAGCTATACAACGAAGCTGAGGTTAGCCTGGGCTACCTGAGATCACCACTGGGAGGAAAAAAGACTGAGCTGCTGGTGGTGGAGCATGACGCCTTTAATCCCAGCACTCGGGAGGTAGAGGCAGGAGAATCTCTGCGAGTTTGAGGCCAGCCTGGTTTACAGAGTAAGCTCCAGGACAGCCAGGGCTACACAGTAAGACCCTGTTCCAACAAAACAAAGAAAAGGTCTGAAGCACGTGTTTGCTTTGCAAACATAAAGACTTGATGATACCCAGAACCGACACAGAAATCACTTGTAATCCCAGCTTTGGGGGTAGGGGAGCAGAGGCAGGGGACTCCTGGGGGTCATTGGCCAGCTACTCTAGTCTAACCTGCAAGCTCCAGGCCAGAGAGAGACTTTGTTTCAAACAAGAATAGCTTTGAGAAACAATACCTAGGGTCGACCTCTGGCCTGTGCACACATGCCCACATATATGCACCCAGTCATACTTATGTACTCACAGAAGCATGTACACACACACACACACACACACACACACACACACACACACACACAGACAGATGTACACACCGGAGAGAAATAAAACAGAAAACAAACACCCCAGCCCATTCCCAAGACAGTCTTTTCTTTCTGTCCTTGCAGGATGCTGTTGAGTGTCCTCAGGCCAGAGCTCCAGTGACTTCATCTTCTGCCTGTCAGATGCTGCATTAGAATGATAACTTCTCTTCAGTCTCCCCAGAAGGCTCTTGAGAGAGAGTGTTCAGATGCTGCACTGGCTGGTTTTGTGTCAACTTGACACAGACTAGAATCATCAGAGGAAGGAGCCTCAGTTGAGGAAATGCCTCCATGAGACCCAACTGTAATGCATTTTCTCAATTAGTGATCAGTGGGGGAGGGCACAGCACATGTGGGTGGAGCCATCCCTGGGCTGGTGGTTCTGGGTGCTATAAGAAAGCAGGCTGAGCAAGCCGTGAGGAGAAAGCCAGTAAGCGGCACCCTCCATAGCCTCTGCATCAGTTTCTGCCTCCAGGTTCCTGCCCTGTTTCAGTTTCTGTCCTGACTTCCTCCAGGACTATGATCTGGAAGTGTAAGCTGAATAAACCCTTTCCTTCCCAACTTTCTTTTTGGTCATGGTGTTTCATCACAGCTATAGAAACCCTAACTAGGACAGGTGCATGTGGCAGCATCTCAATCAACCAGAGTCCAGACCCAGGGCTGCACAGTCCCCAGTGCTGCCAAGAGGCCAAGGCACAAGAGGACTAGAGGTTTGTCATCTCAATGGGGCAGCCCCACACATACCTGCCCAGGAAATGTGTGGCATCTGTGACTATGACCGAGTCATACACACTTGCTGCTGCTGACTGCTGCCCTTTCTAGAACATGCACCACAGGCACTGTGGTTGGAAAGAAAATGGCCCCCAAAGGGAGCGGCACTACTGGGAGGTGTGGCTTTGTTGAAATAGGTGTGGCCTTGCTGGAGGAAGTGTGTCACTGTGGGGGCGGGCTTTGAGGTCTTTTGCTTAAGCTTTGCTGGTGTCAGTTTCCTGTTGCCTGCACGCTGTGGAACTCTCAGCTACTACCCCAGCACCACATCTACTTGCACACCGCCACGCTCCCCACCATGATGATAACGGACTTAACTTCTGAAACTGTAAGCGAGCCGCCCCAATTAAATGTTTTACATGGTTGCGCGGTGTCTCTGCGAAGCGTGATCCTAATTAGTCTTAACAATAAAAAAAAAAACCAGAGTCAGATATGGAGGGTGAAAGCTGAAACATTAGAGAAACAGAGCAGCCAACCATAGTCACTTCTTACCTCCGTGAAATCTCAGACCCAAAGGGTGGCAATCCTGTCTCTAACGAATCCTCAGACTGAATGGGCTGAGATCATTCTCGTGTAGCCCAGGATGGCCTTGAACTGATCATCCTCCTTCCTCCTCCCAAGTGCTGGGATCAAAGGCGTGCACCCCCACAGCCTGACCTCTGTGGTGAACTAGTGGCTAGCTCTGCCCTCTGATCTCCAGGCAAGCTTTGTCAGAACACTAGCAAAATATCAGACATCTCTTCACAGCAATAGAAACTCTAAGATAGGTGTGTTTGAGGTAAAGTCAGTCGCCCCACAAGGCTGAGCTCTCCTTCCCTCCACTTAAAGCGTGGGAAACTGTGGCACAATGAATAACTCCACTACAAGACCTCTTCATTCAAAGGTTAAGGCTGGGAGTGGCTAGGCTGGAGGTAGGTGTAGGTAGGGCACACCCAGAAACAGGGAGCAGCCTGCGATGGAAGTGTCCCAGTGGTTCTGTAGGCCAAGTGTGGGGCTCTCTCGGGGCCTGAGCAGGGGATTTAGACTTTGTATTATGTAGGAGGCATGAGGGATAGCAGGAATGGTAAACACTCAAGGTTTTCCACCCAGGAGGCTGGGGTGCATGTGGTTAGAATCCTGGTGACCTTTGCACTATCTGTAAGGCCAGGCCATACCAGCTTCCCCAGACGCTTTTCAGGAGCTGGTTCACCTAGGGTCTGCTTTCTCAGTTAAGCTATAGACCCCATCTTTATGGAAATGTCACTTGTGTTTCACTGTAGTCATCTCTTAAGCTTTGTTGTGCATCCGGGATCGAGTTACTTATCACCAGGAAACTTTCTTCTTCCAACTGTGCTATGCTTAACTATTCCTTAAATACACCACTCAGTGCCAGACTCTCAAATCTGGACCCACACTGGCTACTGAGTCCTGTTCAAGTGGATTGCCTTCTTGCCTCTCAAGAATAACATGCTAGTGGTTGTGGCGTTTGCAGAGACCCTACAGTGTTAGGGATCCTGTGGTTGTTCACGGTGTCTTTGAAAGGTTGATAAACAGCGCTGGTGGCGGCGCTGCTTACTGTGTGGAAAGGGCACGGTCACGACAGAACCCAGTGTTAGTTTTCAGAGCTTTATGAGGAGGGGAAGGGGAGAGGGGAAGGAGGGCCAGGCCTGGAGAGAGAGAAAGATGGCGGGGGGGGGGGGCAGAGAGAGAGGGTGGGGTCTGCCTCTGGCTTTTAAGGCGCATATGTAGTCACCACCACACACTGATGATGTAAGACCCTAAACTGCATATAGCTGGAGTGAGGGTAAGATCCTAACAGTCTCTCTCTCTCTCTCTCTCTCTCTCCCTCTCCCTCTCCCTCTCCCTCTCCCTCTCCCTCTCCCTCTCCCTCTCTCTCTCCCCCCCTCTCCCCCCCCCTCTCTCTCTCAGTTTTCCGAGACAGGGTTTCTCTGTGTAGTTTTGGTGCCTGTCCTGAATCTCGCTCTGTAGACCAGGCTGGCCTCAAACTCACAGAGATGGGCCTGCCTCCCCAGTTCTGGGATTAAAGGTGTGTGCCACCACCACCACCACCTGGCCACTCATGGTGTCTTTTCAATGTTTGTCTGTCTACTTTGGGGCAGGGTCTTGCTATGTAGCCCAGGCTATCTCGGATGTACTATGTCGTCAAAGCTAGCGAACTCCTCCACTGCCCAGTTGTTGTGACGACAGACCTGGCCAGTGTACCTTACTGTGACACAATGAATGTCCAGGAGACAGGAGTGTGCTGAGTAGGGCTCACTTTGCTCATGAAAGAGTCACAGGAAAGTTCTGGAAAGTCTTGGCCTCATAGTTAATCCTCCTGCCTCAGCCTCCCAAGTGCTGAGAATGTAAGTGGGAGCTAATGGGCTTTGCCGTGGCCTGAGGAGTTACAGCTAGAAACATCAAGGTTGACAGTTAAATGAGAGTGACTATGTCTCGGTGAAACTTTATTTATAGACACAGAAATTAAATGCATATACCAGTGAATAATTCAACATCTCTATAAGACAGGCATGGTAGTTCACACCTGTAGCTTCAATAGTTGAAATAGTTGAGAGACTGAGGCAGGAGGATTTTGAATTTAAAGCCATCATGGGTAAGTAAGTGAGACTGTCTCAAAAAAAAAAAGGCGGTGATGGCGCACGCCTGTAATCCCAGCACTCGGGAGGCAGAGGCAGGAGGATCTCTGTGAGTTCGAGGCCAGCCTGGTCTACAGAGCTAGTCCAGGACAGGCTCCAAAGCTACAGAGAAACCCTGTGTCGAAAAACCAAAAAAAAAAAAAAAAAAAAAAAAAAGAAAGTGATTGATTTCTCCTGCCACTGCCAGCATGCCTGCTGCCTGCTGCCATGCCCTGCCTCTCCCTGGGGGACTCTCCTCTGGAACCAGTCGGCAAAATAAACTCCTGTTTCCGTAAGTTGCTTTTGGTTATGGTGTTTGTCACAGTAGCTGACATGTAACCGACACAGCTGTGGGGATAGAAGATTACAGTGCCCTACCATGGAGCACATGGAGCCTCTTGGTGCCCCTCCTCCAGCCTGAGAATGTGAGACCTTGTCTTGGGAGCCCCTCTTGAACCTGGGGTAGTGAGACTCCAGGCAGGCAGGTCAAACACTTATGCCTATGGCCAAATGGGGGCTTAAAACAGCAGCGTTAGGTAACATGACAGATGACAGTGACCTCACGGACCACCATCGTCATCGCCTGCCCCCCCACCATGCTTCTTCTACGTGCATGAGAGTTTTGCCTGCATGTGTGCATGTGCACTTCTGGTGCCCTTGGAGGTCAGAAGTGGGTGTCAGATTCCCTGGAACTGGAGTTACAGATGGTTAGAAACGCTCCTGCTGGTTCCGGAATCCAAACTTGAGTGGAGCTCTGCAAGAGCAGCAGGTGCCCTTGGCTGCTGAGCTGTCCCTCAGCCTACAGGCTGCTGTCTGAGTTTCTGCTCCGGTTTCTTTTTTTTGGGGTGGTGGTGGTATCTGAGACAGGGTCTTGCTATGTAGCCTTGGCTGTCCTGGAACTCACTCTGTAGACCAGGCTGACCCTGAACTCACAGAGATCCACCTGCCTCTGCCCCCTGGGTGCTGGGATTAAAGGCGTGTGCTACCACTGCCCGGCTCTCTTCTGTTTCTTTTGCTGAAGCGTGCTGATGAAGACAGCTCTGGAGAGAAAGGGATTATTCAGCTCTCAGTTGACAATGGCAAGTAAGTCAAAGAAGGCAGCTGGAGCTTGAAACAGCTGGTCACATGACCACAGTCAGGGAGCAAAGTGAGCTGAATGCTTGCTAGTTGTTAGCATCCTTCTCTACTTAACAGTCCAGGGCTGTACCAGGCTTCTTCTTTTGGGCCACCAACCAGCTCCCAAATCATGACATGGAGACTTATTCATGCTCGACCTTCGCTTGGGCTCATTTTTGGCTAGGTCTTTTAACTTAAATGAACCTGTTTCTCTTCATCCACCTTTTGCCTCGGGGCTTTCTACCTTCTTCCTGTACAACTTTTTACTGCTTCTCAAGTCTGCTGACTGGCTGCTGCCTGCCTGGCCCAGGCATCTCCCTCTCTCTCTCCTCTCTTCTTCTTCTCTAGATTTCTCCTCCTATTTATTCTCTCTGCCTGGCAGCCCCATCTATCTCTCTCCTGCCTAGCTATTGGCCGTTCAGTTTTTTATTAGACCAATCAGATGCCTTAGGCAGGCAAGGTGAAACAGATGTAACACATCTTTACATAGTTAAACAAATGCAACACAAACAAACATAACACATCTTTACACAGTTAAAGTAATATTCCACAACACAGGATCCCGACCACAATCAAGATGAGGTTTCCACAGTTAATGAAATCAAGATAACTCCTGCAAGCTTGTCCCAGACAATTCTAGAACCTGTCAAGTTGACGGTTGCTCCTAACAAGCCCGTCCAAGGAGCCTAAACTGTTTAGAACCATCACAGAAAATGTGTGCCTGTGTGTCCATCCTCAGCAGCATCTGCAGCATCCCCAGGCCTCACAGACTGCTCTTCGACAGCTCACTGAGCATGGCCAACTGTGTGTGAGGGTGTGAATATCAGCCCATTTTACATGTGGGAAAACTGAGATGAAGCAATCAGGTCCAACCCACCCAGCTCTGGAACTGGCAGTGCCAGGACTTGGATCTGGGGCAACTGCCTTAAGAGTCCACATTTTAGCCAGTGCTCTTCTGCCTCCTGCATTGGAGAGTTAACATGGCTGTCTAGAGTGGACACCCGCACCTGCTGGCTGAGTGTTGCTCTCTTTCAGCTGTCCAGGCAAGCTGTGCCCAGCGAGCTGTCCCAGCGAGCCGTCACAGCATGCCACACAGTTCCAGCTGACCATCCACGCTGAGGAGATGAGCTGGGGGAACTGACAGTGGGGTAGGCCTTTCCACGGGGCCCAGGAGAAATATGGCCGCTTCTGAAGCCCCTCACCAGAGTCTGGTCTGGAGATGTCTCTGTCTGAGAGAGAACTGGGATGGGACTCTCGTCAGTAAAGGATGGAGATTGGGGAAGGCTGCAGAAGTAGAGCTAGCTGGTTCTCCAGTGTCCCTGGATCTCACCGGATCCGAGGTGTCTGCAGCACAGCAGGGCAGCTGTGGTTTACAGTGAGGGAAGGGGAAGGCACAGGAAAGGAGGAGGTCTGAAAGCAGGGTGTGGATTCCCACAAGCTGCGGGACTAAGTGGCCTTCCCTCCTGCCCTTTCTTGGGCATCTCTGTAGACCAGGCTGACCTCAAACTTTCAGCCATCCTCCTGCCTCTGGGTGCTGGGTTGACAGGCGTGCAGCACTCATTTGGTATTTTCCAGACGTGGTTTCTGCATTAGAAATGGAGAGACGGTGGGTAACAAGCCCAGTAATGGCTGCTTTGTCTTTGCCGTGTACCTCATCTCTCCCCACAAATGCTCAATTAGCAGTTGTTTTTCCTGCTAGAAACTGGACAAAAATAGGAAAGCATAATCTATGCTCTTCATTTTCCAAATGGGAGCTGTCACGGATGCACAGGGCTGGGGTGAGCAACTGTGAAAACCCAGCTCAGGCCTGAGAAAGGAAGCCACAGAGCTCTGAGGAAATGGCTCAAACCACATGTGGGCACTTGATGGCCTCTTTCTCCCCATAATGGGCAGAAGTATTAGCCACTTAATGCTCTTAACCTAGTGACCTTGAAAATATTGTTTGCCACACACTTCCAGAACATCTTCATTAAGGGCCTGGAATGAGGCGGCAAAGACATGTTAATTAAATTTGCAGATGATACTAAATTGGGGATCATAGCATCAGGAGGGCAGAGACTGAACACAGGGAGGTGTCTAGGGGTCAACTCTATGATCTACAAATGGTCCCAGTGACAGGCTGGGCTTAGTTACCAAGGCCCCCAGGACACAGGATGTGGGAGAAGATGGAAAGGGCAGGAGATAACCCTGAGAGCTGATGGGAGAAAAGGCCGCTCAAATGCTGCCTTGTTTTCCAGATGCTTTCCTCAAAGAGGCAGAGGACCATGGCTAGAGGGAGGCGGCACTCAGATGACCAGAAATAACCCAGGATATCTGGGAGTGACTGAGCTGAAGGCAGAAAAATGAAAAATGAGAGGCCCTGAAAGGTGGCATGCTCAGAAATTGGTAAGAATTAAATGTGCAAGGCTCGTGTTAAGCAAAGGCCAAGGAGAGGCAAAGAACCCAGAGGTGTTACTGAACCTCACACTCAAAGTCCTCAATACCCCTTGCAGATCTGGAAGCGGGCATCTGGACTTGGGAGCAGAAGTGATCAAATGTAGGTCAAGCAGAGCACAGTGAATGTATTTTAGGCACCAATGGTGCCCCAGGGGACATGGTCTTTGGTGACCTGTGAGGTATTTTTGTTCTTTTCCTCCTGTGGCTCTGGATCATCTGTCTCTTCTTTTGTTGTTTTCAAGACTCACACATGATTTACAAGAGACCTGATACACAGCGCAATCTGCCACCCCATGATACTGGCATCAGTGGACAGGGAGGGGAACATCCAAATGAGGATCCATCCTGCACTAATTTCCAATTTGCTGAGTGGCTTGTTTAAGTGTTACATCTGCTGCTGGCATTAACATCTCTGAATCTCCAATTTCCTGTGGTGTCCACAAAACACGCACGGGAAGCCTGGACCCTAAACAATCTGATAAAATGCATTTCTCTTCGGTTCAGCCTCCCAGACTATTGACTATGGGTGCCGGCCACCTGGGACTCAGCACAGATTCACAACAGCACCCCTGCTGACTTCCTGGTCAATATTTCTCTGAGTGGTTAAAATACTTCTAGAAATGTCCAGGTCCCTAGCTTTCCATTTATAGAAGTTTATCACAAAAGCTACTGCTCTAAGCCTTTAGGAGGTGACGTACGACTTCCTTCCAGGGACAGGGCATGGGCACTGAGAGCAGGCCTCAGGGCAGAGTGACTGTGGGGTGGAGTGTGTTCTTCCTGCTCCTACCTTGAGTTGGGTTTAGGGTATGAGATCTCTTTTGAGACTGAATTTTAACTGTATGTATTTGTATTTTTTACAGACGGTAAATGTGTTTGAAGAGACAGCGGATAGCTCTGGAAGTGACGCATTAACTCCAAGGAAAGACCTCTCTTTTCTCTTCAACCCTCTAGCCAAGCTGCTCCCACCTCCCTAATCCCGGGCACCAGGCGCTAGAACAAGGAGACAGCGACAGCTGACACGTTTTCATAAATGATTAAGGAAGTCCATGGTGCGGGAAAGTTTGCGCTTTCATGTTTAAGGAGGAGAGAAGTCTTAGAAGAGGTTTCATCTGCCTTGTGGCTGAGAGCCAGGGTTGCCTCAAGTGTCAGCCTGATCCAGGGCAGACCCGGTAAAAATGCCAGGCTGTCCAAACTGTTCTTTCATCACATCAGTGAGCCTTAGTCTTTCACTTCCCCACATCCGCTGGGCTAATGGCGTCTGGATTTGGGGTACTACCAGCAGCTCTGAATGGGAACAGCTGGCCCCGTGAAGCCCTTGTGATTGACAGCTGTGAGGGGCTGTCACAAGGAGGAGGTCTTGTGCTGAGGAAAAAATCCCACTGCTTTTGTGGATCGGGGCTGGGCGGCTGTCGGGGGTCTGAGGAGGTGGAGGGGACTGGTAGAGGAGGGTAAATCAACCCACGAATGAGTTTGCCGGCCAGATCTGATGCTGAGGCATGTATGTGGGTGAGTGGCACTCGAAGCCCCAGGTCCCTGTAGAGCTCAGGGCTGGCCTTCTTTTCAGATGTTGGCCTGAGCCTTCTTAACACCATAACCAGCAGCTGTAGCAGCTGAACACTGCATCTGGCCTGCACCAAACAGGACCTGAACATCAGTTAGTACAACCAGAGGCATGATCCCATCGCACCCGCAGTGTGGGCAAACACAGACAGGATGGCTTCGGGAGCATCTTTTAAGTAGCTACAGTCCTCTTCCCAGACCTGACCTAGGAAGGGCTCTGTACCCACCGCCCCGCAGACACACCTCACGGCCGCCTCTTCCTCCCCAGGCTGTGTCCTTTTCCCCTTCTGCACTTCCTAGAATAAGGTTTTTCTTGAAAGGGCAAACAGATTATGGGGAAACTGCAGCCAGAAATACTGCAGGACTTTGAGAGAACACCCCAGCTCCCAGGCATCCCCATCTCAGAGATGCATTTAAGCACTATTCACACAGGGCTGCGGCTCTTGAAAGTTGGCTGTCAGGACTGAATTCCACCCATAAGAAAGGCTCCTTTCACATGCTCACAGCTGTCTTTGTGAAAAGCAGAGGAAAAGGGAAATTTGTATTAAATAGACACATGTAAGCCCCCCCAAGGGACTGGAGGCACAGGTTGCAAGAACAACTCCCATCAAACTGAATCCTCTGCTTTAGGATCTTACTAAGGCGGGTGGGAAATGAAAGGGGAGAGACTCCCGCTCACTGTTGAGCCACATCAAGGCAGTCAGCTGGTGACAGGAGCTTACTGCAGGAGGCTTCAATGATGTGAGGAGGGTTAACGTCATCTGAGCAGATTAGGAATTTCTGGCTCTCTTGGGCGTGAAAAGCAGATTCGAGTTTAGACCTTAAGGAATGTTCCTGAATTCTCTAGACCCAGCCAACCAAAGGCAGAAATGGCCAGGCTGGCTTTGTGTAGGGATCATGAGGGTTTTCTGTTTTATTTTTCCCCCCTCATGTTGGGAGACAGTCTTGCTGGGTTGTGGGAAGGCTGATGAGGCTGGCAGTGTGGCCGTGTTTAGTTGAGGGGGTGGATAAACTGTTGTTAGTCCACCCAGCTCTGAGTAATTCAGGCCACCTGACCACCTACGCCCAGCTCTGTGCTCAGCTCTGAGATGTCTGCACACACATTGATAAGGGGACGCTGCCCAGCCCCCTTGCTCTGGCCAATGTAAGAGGCGAGAAGAGCCTTGTTAAGGAAGGGCCACAGACTTATAGGCTGGGCAACAGAGATCATCCATATGGCCAGAAGGCACGGGAGTCTCACTCTCCTCCCCTGCGCCACCGTGGCCTCCCTTTCTGTCCACTCTTCCCTCCTTGTCACATCCTTCTGTCCTCTGCACCTCCTCATGCCCCCCCCCCACCCGCCCCAGGGACTGAGGACACATTTCAGGCCAGCCGTGTTATTGGATTTTAAATGATGCGATGGCTTTTTAATTCTTGCTTTAATTGCCTTTCCGTGCAGGGCACTGAGAATGGCAGATTACCAGACAACTGGGCTGGGCAGTGACATTCCTTATCCAATGTCTCTTCAAGCTGCGGTGACAGGGAGGGAAGAGAGAGGGACCCCTCCTCCCCAGCTTCCGGCCTGGCCTGGTGCTCTGTCCGAGGTGCTGACGGGCTGTGCACGGGCAAACCCTGGGACTCTTAGCGCTTTGGTGCTCTGAGGGCTGAATAATTTAAACAAATAGACTTGGACATATTTCCCTTTTCCCTCAGGGCAGGAAAACATCCCCTGCTGAGTCTCTGGAATAATTGCCCCTCATTCAAGGGTACTCAAGAAAAGGAGAGAACCAGGGAGATGGAGGAAGAGCGTGGGCTGGCTCTGCTGAAGCGTTCCTGCTGTGGGCGGACCTGTTCCTTAGCTCTCGTGGGAGGGGACCCCTAAGACGATGATCCTAGCCCTCCTCCCTTCAGCTACTAGTGTGTCAGATCCACACTGGGCCAATTTGTCAAAGCTCATGGTGGCAGCCTGCTCACCTGTGCTGTACCAAGGAGAGGGCACTGTTTCTCTAAGTCTCCAGGGGAGAGGGCCAAGTCTCAGTGGAACTGGCCTGGAACCTCACTGAGAGATGCTGTGCACAGTGAGAAGACAGCTCATTATGGGTTAGATAGTCTGGGCAGGCCAGGGAGGGTTAGTCAGGTAGAGTAAGGAGCTGGAGAAATGGCGTGGCAGGTAAGAGCACTGGCTGCTCTTCCAGAGGTCCTGGGTTCAATTCCTACCACCCACATGGCAGCTCACAACTGTCTGTAACTCCAGTCCCAGGGGATGTAATGTTTCTGGTCTCCTCAAGGGAGGACACACACACACACACACACACACACACACACACACACACAATTTTTTTAAATGTATGGAAGGGGCAGAAACCTAGGGAGGTAGCCACAGATGGGACAGGGGAGGGGGGGATCTGATTTCCAGACTGGCTGCACCCAGCTCTCAGGGTCACACAACTTTTGGGATTAAGAAAAACCTGCTCCCTACTAATTTTGTTTTTATATGTTTGAATGTCTTGCCTGCATGTATATCTGAATAATATGTGGTTCCTGAGGCCCTGGAGGCTAGAAGAAGGAATTGGATCTCTGGAACTGGACTTACAGACAGCTGTGAGCTGCCATGTGGGTTGGAATTGAACGCTGAGCCATATGTGAATCAGGCTGGCCTTGAGACCCTGCCCCTCTTGCCCCCCTCCAGTGCTGGGGTTACAGCATGTGCTGTGGCCAGCTTCCACACTTATTTGGGCCCTCTCAGGTCTACCTTAGGGTCTGCCTTGAGTCACTGTACCTTTCTTTGAAGACACCCCCCACTATCCCTTTGTCCACTTCCCATCCTGGAGTACCTACAATGAACTCTGTGTCCAGCCGATCCAAGGTCAAAGGTCACGAGGAGGGCAGGTATGCAATCCAACCTCCTTGAAGGGGAAGCTCTCTTTGGAGGGAGAGGACAAGAGAGCCAGCCCCTAAGTGCGGCTTCTTGAGATTCCAGGAGACCAGTGGGGCTTTGCCAAACAACAGGAGGCCACCACTAGGGAGCAACCTCCTACAGGATGGCAGGGTAGATTTGTGATCTGGCACCCAGGAGCCTGAGCAAAAGCAAGGAAGAGCTGGGGCGGGGAGTGGGGGTCAGAAGGCCAGGGTATGGCAGCACTGGCACGGGTACTGTCCAAGAGGGGTGGGCCAGCTTTGTGGCCTTCCTGCTTTCATCTGGGTGGGGGGAGCTCACTTTGCTGGTACAACATTTTCTGGGAACTCAGGCTCAGCTCTCCCCACCCTCCTTGTTTCCTGGGTTTTGTTTCTCATTGTTTTTCTTCTTAAAGGAAAGAGCCAAAGACAAGCACCTGTCTCTGCGGCTCATGTTTGTCTTTGTGCCTTGGGTGGTGAAAGAGGGATGGGGGTGGGGGTGGGTGGAGGGGGAGTGGGGAGGAGGGGGGGAGAGGGAGGAGGAGAGGGGAGGAAATGGGGGGAGGGGGGAAGAGGGGGGAACAGGGGGGAACAGGGGGAAGGAGGGGGAACAGTGGGGAGGAGAGGGGGAGAGGGGGGAGGAGAGGGGGAGAGGGGGGAGGAGAGGGAGAGAGGGGGGGGAGAGGGGGAAGGGGGGGAGGAGAGGGGGAAGAGGGGGGAGGAGAGGGGAGGAGAGGGGGAAGAGGGGGGAGGAGAGGGGGAAGGGGAGGGGGAACAGGGGGGAGGAGAGGGGGAGAAGGGGGAGGAGAGGGGGGAACGGGGGAAGGAGGGGGAACAGAGGGGAGGAGAGGGGGAACAGGGCGGGGGAGAGGAGGGAGGAGAGGGGGGAGGAGAGGGGGAACAGAGGGGAGGAGAGGGGGAGAGGGGGGAGGGGAGGGGGGAGAGGGGGAGAGGGAGAAGGAGAGGGGGAAGAGGGGGAAGAGGGAGGAGGAGAGGGGGGAGAGGGGGAGGAAATGGGGGGAGGGGGGAGGAGAGGGGGAAGAGGGAGGAGGAGAGGGGGGGAGTGGAGGTGGGTGGGAGGAGAGGGGATGGGAGGAGGGGGGAGTAGAGGAGGAGAGGGGAGGAGGGGGGGAGAGAAGGGGGAGGGGAGGAGAGGGGAGGAGAGGGGGAGGGGGGTGGAGGAGGACTATTGGGTAGCCATGTCAGGGAGGACAGGATTTCTGTTCCGGGGGGGGGGGGGGGGCAAGCAACGCCTCTGAGAGATGCCCCCCTGCAGATGCCCAACCAGGAGGGGACAGTGGCACCAGGGGCTTCTCCCCGAAATGCCTTGACAGTGCAAGGCCAGCCTGTGCTTACTCCCTCAGAGCCAAGACCCCAGCATCCTTGGGTCCAGCCACATCCCTGCTGTGTAAAATCAGCCTTGGCCACGTCTTCCACCCCCATCTGACAACAAGACTCGGCTCCCTGAAGTTTGAGCGTCAATTGCTGAAGACAGAGAGACACTTAGGCTCCCTCTGGGCAGTGATGGACTCCTGATGTGTTCTGTCCAGCCTGTTCCCGTCAAGAGTAGCTTCTCATCTGTTGTCCAAATCTAAAAACTCCTGCATCACACCCAGGACCCCGCTCTTCCTGCAGAGCACTCACAGCCCCTACGTTTTAAACATGAACATATCCTGACGGGCCTGGGCAGAGAGACTCTGAGTGGCCTGCCACTGTGGGTACTAGAAGCCAGCTGAGAGTTGTGGGTGGGTAGAAACGGAGGTTTCAAGACACAGAATTAGAAATGGGCTTGTGGTGGGTGAGATACACAGAGTTGGGTGTCTGATCTGGTGCTGTGGTGACGGGGCTGTTGGCAGAGCTGGAGAGAGCCGAGACAACGGGACACTACCATGGGTGCATGGTGTGACAGGTCTGACAGAGAACCTGAGGGCTGGTTTATTGGATGGGGCTTATTTTGTTTTGAGACAGTGCCTCACTGTGTTGCTCTGACTAGCCTGAAACTTGCTATGTAGACCAGGCTGGCTTTGAACTCACAGAGATCCACCTGTCTCTGCTTCCAAGTGCTGGAACTAAAGGTGCATGCCACCACACCCAGCCTATTGTTTGTTTTTGAGACAGGATCTCAGGTAGTCCAGGCTGGCCTTGAACTTGCTTTGTAGCCAGGATGTCCTTGAACTCCTGATTCTCCTGCTTCTGCCTCCCAAGTACTGAGATGACAGGAGTGAGCGCTCACACTCAGCTGGAACCTGAATTCTTCCAGATGGCTCACTGAAGGAATTAGGAGGCCCTGGAAGAGCTAAAACGGGGGGGGGTGGGGCAGCAGATGACCAGAATTTACTCAGGGGCGGGGGAGGGAGGACGTGCTCTGCCTAGGATGGTGGAGCGGAGGATGACACTGAGAAGCTAGGCTGCAAGGAAGGTGCTGCCTCAGACTGGCGCCAGAACTGTGGTGGGAAAGCCATGGAAGCCAGTAAGTGTGAGGATAACAGCTGGGGGCAGACACCAAACACCCTTGGGAGAGCACCCTGGCGCTCCTCCTCCTCCTCCCACCCGTCTCCAGCCAGCAGCCCACCCCACCCCTCCCCCTCCCCCGCCCCACAAGACTGCTTCAGCAGCCCATGACAGTCAGCAGGAGGTGGGGCCGGGAGGCAAGGGGCCAGAGTCAGTGCAGACAGTAACAAGACGGTCTCCTGTGACCGCCCTCAAACACACTATATAGCTAAGGATGACTTTTGACTTTAGGTTTCTAATCCCCCTGCCTCCACTTCCTAAGTGCTAGGATTCCGGGTGTGTATCACCATCTCCAGTTTATCTGGTGCTGGGGTTCCAGCCCCAGCTAGGTAAGCATGCTGCCCACTGAGCTGCGTCTCTGGCCCCCCAGGCCCTCAGTTCTCCTGAGGGGCCTCCCTTCACGAATGCCTGGGTTTTTAAAAGCTCATCCATGCACAGCCAGGTCTACATGTGTGTGTGGCAGGGGCACCTGGGGGCTGAGGAACCTGAGGCTTCTCCGGCACTCCTATAGGCGGTGACCTCTGCTCAGCCCTGGCTAGAGGGCCTTGGAGCTCAGAATTGCTGGGCTCCTGTTTTAAGACAGACCCTACCAACACCTCACCTCCAGCACCCTCCTCTTCTTTTCGTAGGGAAATGGACTTGTCAGGAACCTGCTTGTAGGATGCACGCAGAGGAGAGATGTGAGCAGGCATGAAGTGAAATGACAGCAAATGCTTAATATGGAAAGGGAGATCCCAATGACTGCTTGGACAGGTAGGGAAGTAAACAGTCAATCAGAGCCTCCTGGGGGCCAGACACTCTCTCTCTCTCTCTCTCTCTCTCTCTCTCTCTCTGTGTGTGTGTGTGTGTGTGTGTGTAAGAGCGCACACAGTGAGTACACAGGAAGATATCAAGCAAGCAGACGGGGTTACTGGCCACCCATCCACCCATTCCAGTGATGAGTTGCATCCACAGAGCAGGGACATTTAGGGGGCTTGGGGCTCCATCCAGTCTGTTCCCTCCTCTGTGGTGGCCCAGGTGCCTCTAGTGTCCCCAGCCCAGGGATGGCTGCCTTTATCACCCACCATTTGGGAGAAGTCCAGTTTTTCCTGGGTTCTCTGCCAAAGTGGTTCAGGGAATCCCCGAGGAATTCTTACACATTCCCCAAATCCACAGCAGTGGCTCTGCCAGCACCATGCCCGGGTTGACAGCCAGCCTGGGCTCTGCCATAGCTGCCCCCCCACCCCAAGGGGTGCATTTTCAGGCCAATTGCTTTTTCCTCCAACCCCCTCCCTTCAAGCTGGCACCAAGGCTTAGTTTCCTTCATTCCCAGTTTCTGGCTAAGAGCAGGCTGGGGGCGCGGGGAGGGGTGTTAAGCCTGCTTTCCTTCTGGTGTAAAGAAACACAGCTAAGGCACCTAATGCTGGAGTCTGCAGGCCCTGGGCCCCTGTGACATTCCCCAGGCCTCGGTGACACGCCCCAGCCAGTTGGCTCCCACCTCAGATAGGGCTTCACTCTCAGGCCACTCACTTTCCTGAGAGTGCCTTCGGCTGTGGCCTGTTCCAGAGCACAGTGCACCCCCTCCTACCTCTTCCTCCTACTTCTGCTGAAAAAGTGCCAGAGAGGCCATGGACCCACAAAAACCCTATGCCCGAGCCAAATTCGCCCATTCCAGCCCGGACATGGTTCGGCTGGACCCTTGCACACAGAGGTCTGCCAAATTACTCCCCTCTCCTCAGGACAAAGAACTGTCTCTCCCTACACGATCTGAAGAACATTTTTCCATTTCTGGCTATCACAGTTGAAAATTATTGGGGCTCAGCTTGGCTGTAGCCCTTTTTCATGAATATGGGATGTCTTAGTGACTTTTCTGCTACTGTGATCAAAGACCATGACCAGGCAACTTACAACAACTTATACAAGAACGTGGTTTGCTTGCTTTTTGTTTGTTTGGATGGTTGTTGTTTTTGAGACAGGGTTTCTCTGTGTAGCCCTGGCTGTCCTGGAACTCACTCTGTAGACCGGGCTGGCCTCAAACTCACAGAGATCCACCTGACTCTGCTCCCCAAGTGCTGGTGTGTGTGTGTGTGTGTGTGTGTTTGGGCACACATGCTAACGTGAGTGTGGCAGTCAGAGGGAGTTGGCTCTTTCGCTGCTCCTCGGGGCTCTGAGCATCGACCTGACTTTGGTCATAAGGTTCAGGTGTAAGCGCCTTGACCTGCACAGCCATCTTGCCAACATCTTTTCTTTTTTGACACATGACAGTGGTATTTTGACTGTGCAGAAATGAAGAGCCCCGGCATTGAGTAGGCTCGAAGGGTAAAGGCTCTTTCTGCCAAGTTTGATGATCTGAATTTGATCTTTCAGACCACACGGTGGAAGGAGCGAACCAACTTCCACAAGCTGGCCTCTGGCCCCTGAGTGTATGGCATGCACGTATAACACAATAAATGAACGAAATGTAATTTTTAAAAAGAGTTTTTATCTTTTAGAGATGTGGGTCCTTAATCTGCACAGCCAACTTGACTGGATTTAGATCACCTTGGCTTGTCTATAAGGATATTCCCAGAGAGCATTAGCTGAGGAGAGAAGCCTCATCCCGAGTGTGGGTGGCATCATCCCACAGGCTGAATAAAAAAAAAGGAGAAAGTGAACTGAGCACCAGCCTTCATCCTTCACTTCATCCCTTACTGACTGTGGTTGTGTTGGACCGATGGACCAAAGGACCAACTGCCCAACATCCCTGCTGCCACGCCTTCCCACAGCCCCGCTGCCACGCCTTCCCCTCAGGAGTGTATGTAAATCCTTTCTTGAGTTACTTTGGTCAAGTATTTTGTCACAGCCACAGTAACTAACCCAGACGTGTGGTGAAACATTGACAGAAGAATGGTGTGTTGCTGGGATTTGCTTCAGAGTAACAGGAGAGTGTGGCCAGACAGACACAGTGGCCACTTTGAGGTTCATTAGATTATGCTCTGCAGTTTTTCTGGTTTTTTGTTTGTTTTTCAAGACAGGGTTTCTCTGTGTAGCCTGTGCTGTCCTGGAACTCACCTGCCTCAGCCTCTCCCCCTGCCTCTGCCTTCCGAGTGCTGGGATTAAAGGCATGAGCCACCATCACCCAGCTGCATTTTCCTGTATCTTTTATAGATTTATTAAAAAAATTTTTTGGGGGGGCAGGTTGGAGATAGGGTCTCATTATGTAGCTTTGGCTGTCCTGGAAATCACAGAGATCCACCTGCCCCTGCCTCCTGAGTGCTGGGATTACAGGTGTGCGCCATTATGCCTGGCTCCCCCTGCCACCCCAGTTTTAATTCTGTGTACACTTGTGGGTGTGTGTTTGTGTCAGATCTCCCTGGCGCTGAAGTTACCCGCAGTTGTGAGAGGCCCATCCCAGGTCCTGGGAACTGAGCTCAGGTCCTCTGCAAGAACAGGGCCCACTTTTAACCACAAAGTCCATTTCTGGTTTTAAAATTCTCCATTAAAAAAAAAGTTTTGAACACCTTAAGTCTGGTCTGTCAAGATGGATCAGTCTGTCCAGCCTGGTGTGTAGTCGGTCATCTATGACAATTCTGCATCCATCTGGGGCTGTAGGTGGAGGGAAGCGGAGAGCAAAGAGCTGAGGTCTGCGGGGAGGCAGGCGGTGAGGGGTCCCCCGGCTGGCTGAGCAGCTGCCAGGTCTGGTTACTGTCTCCCGCTTTGTGGTCTGACATCTTCATTTCAGCCTGTGATCTAGTTCCACCTGCTGGGTCCCATTAGCAGGTGACAAGCGTTCTTCAGGCTGCGGGAGCAGGAGGGAGAAGAGGACCGCTCTCCTGGGTCCCTTCGGGGCAGTGTGGCCGGGCACTTCCGGTGTTAGGCTTCCCCTGTTACTGTTTGGTCCCTGTGTGTGTTCCTCTCCCTCACTGGAGGACTCCTCCAGGTGCATTAGAGAGAGGAGCTAGAAGGAAGGGCTGTTGAAGGAAGGACAGCATCCACGGGGTGGGGGACGGCAGAGGCTATAGAGAGGAGGGGAAGGGCGTTAGGAGGGAGGATGGCGTGTTCGGAAGATAGAGAATCCAGGGTGGCGGACAGGAGAGCGGCAAGCCAAGAAGCTGGCATCACGGTGGGTTGGTCTGCAGGCCTGGGTACTGCGGTCACTCTCCCTGGATCTCCACCACCCAGGGAGGTGGACAGTGTCCAGCCTGACCACAGAGTTTCTTTCCCCAGGCTACCCTGGTGGGCCTGGCAGCTTGTGCCATGAGCTGAGGTTCTGGAGTGAGTCAAGGGGAGCTCAGGGAAGGTAGGTAGCAGCTGGGGAGAGAATGATAGCTTAGTCTGAGGCTGAGAGGCCCCTCACTACCCATGGCCTGCCCCAGGCCTCCCCCACACTCACCCCTGCTAGAAGCATCTGCATCAGGCCCGAAGAGCTTCCCCATTCTTGGTGCCCACAGAGTCCCAGGAGGCTCCCTGTCACGACTGTGATCCCAAGAAGGCTTGGGTTTTCACCATGAGGAGCTGCCCAGCCCTGGCCACCTCCCGTGGGGAAACAGGCTTGAATTTGGGCTCCCACAAAGCCATTAACTGACTGTGTGATCCAAGGTGAGTTTCTGAGCTCTCTGCGTTAATTTCTTTTTTTGCTGGAAAGCCAATCTCTTCCTCTCGGGACCCTGGGACAATATGCTATGGATAGATAGTGGGGTTCAGTGAGCATGTGTGGTCGGGATTATTTCCAGGCTTTTATGTCCTGGGGAAAGCAATTGGATGAAGACAGTAAGAAAGAAAGTACAGGGGCTGGAGGGATGGCTCAGTGGTTAGGAGCACTCAGGGCTCCTGAGTTCAGTTCCCAGCACCTGCATGGCGGCTCATAACTGTCTATAACTAACTGTAGGTCCCATGAGATCCAATGCCTTCTTCTGGTATGCAGATGTACATGCATAAGCATATACAAAGCACCCATATACATAAATAAATCTTTAGCTGGGTACTACCACCTTTAATCTCAGTGCTAGGAAGGCAAAGGCAGGTGGATCTGTGAGTTCAAGGCCAGCCTGGTCTACAGAGTGAGTTCCAGAACAGCCAGCGCTACAGAGAAACCCTGTTTGGGAGAGGGTATACTTCCAAGGGAAGAGGTAGGCTGAAGGCAGGAGGAAGGTTAGCCACTCAGCAGCTCCGTACACAAATGAGTGGAACTTTTATGGGTCATTTGCATTATTCATAGGCTTTCTTTCATATTTGCATATATTTGCATATAGTGGCTTTCTGAAGCATGCTCTATCTGTTCTGTTGGCCTTGGTGGTCGTGGCTGCAGGGACTGGGGTATGGGCTGGGAGCTGGTTTCGGCTCTCCTTTGTGCACACTAATTTCTTTTATACACTAATTTTGCAGCCTGGTGTAAGGCCTTTCAGACCTCACTCTCCCTGGCTGTGTACGTCAGAGTCCCTTCCCTGAGGAGCAGGACTGCTGTAAGGGACTCCCTTCTCCGAGGCTTCTAAGGCCTCTAGGGGCCTGTCCTGTCTTCTGCCCCTGCCCTGTCTTCTGCCCCTGCCCTGTCTTCTTCTGCCCCTGCCCTGTCTTCTGCCCCAAATTCAATTCTCTCTTCCAGGAAGCCCCTTGGATTATGTGAGGACTATCAACAATGAGTTTTTTCTATCAAATACTATAAAATTTGTGTTTAGGACAGGGAATTCAAATCTCTTCATCTCCCTTGCCTTTTTATGGCAGTGTTTAGACCCCCAATGCAGCGATCTTCGTTTACATGTAGGCCCCTGCTGTATTCTAGGAATCTGATGGCCTGGAGTAGTGATCCCTTTTCTTTCCTCCTTTATTTCCTGTGGCCAATTCTTTTCAGACTAGCTGATTGGACAATAAAACCTAATGCACATCCTGCCTCTTTATTCCCTCTTCCAATCACATCCTCTTGATCAAAAGTAAAGATGCCTTGTCCAGACGTTTAGCTTGGAGGAGTGGCTTTTCTTTGTAACTCAAACTATTTCTAACACACTGCACTAGATCTTTCCTTAGCACACTTGAGCATCCAGCCTGCCCTAGGCCAAGAGGCCGGGGGTGGGGGTCAGGGCGCTTTAGCTAGCTGTGCGTTGCACAGGTCCTCCAGAACAGGCCTCTGATAGAACCCCAGTGCAACATCCAGCTGCCCCACCTCACTGGATCTCTGGTCTGGCTGTGGACCAATCAGCTGCAGCTAGAGAAAGAGGGCAGGGTCAGAGATACAGCCCTGTTGGCCAAGCAGACCAGAGCATTTAGGTCCCTCCCTCTCCCTGGCCCTCCTTCAGGACAGGGTTGATTAAGGATGATTCTCCTCTCTCTCACTGTCCCCAACCCAGGACTCCACACCCCAGGGACAGCTGTACCTTCCCCCTTCTGGTCCCATTCACTTACACAGCCACTGAACAGCCCTATTGTTTGTGGCAGGGTTTCATATAGTCCAAGTTGGCCTCAAACTCACTGTATAGTAGATGACTTTGAAGCCTGATCCTCTTGCCTCACCTCCCAAGTGCCGGGATTATAGGATATACTACCACATCCAATCTATTAGGTTTTGAAACAGGGTCTTGCTATGTAGCCCTGACTGTTTTAGCTCAAGGTCCTCCTACATCTGCCTTCTGGATGCTGTGATGACAGGCTTGTGCTACTGGCCTGGGTCCAAGCCATCTTTTTGATGGGCTCATGGGGCTCCTATTTCCACTTCAAGATCTTGAGAGCTCTATGCAAAGCCACAGTCGCTTAGAGATTTCACCACCTGCCTTTCTTGGCTTGCCTCCAGGGCCTTCCATCCCTTCCTCCCATCCTCAAGGCCACAGGACCCCAGGCTTTTGGTCCAGTTCCTCAAAAATGCATCCACAGCTTTTCTTCAGGCCCTGTTCCCACTGCTTCCTTGGCTGGAGTCCTTCCAGGCTGGTTGGAAATGCCATCTTCCCTCTGGCTGCCTTTGCTGACTCCTCAGGTGGAATTAATTGCCACCTGTGTTCCCATTGTACCTGTAAACACTTCAGAGCCAGCCCTGCCACCCATCTATTAGGGCTGTTTTATCTGTCGTGCTTCCCAATTGCGGCTCTTAAGTGCCTGGACAATGGAAACTATCTGATTCATTTAAAACTTTGCCCTGCACACAGTAGGCACATAATACATGCTTGTTAGGTTGAATAGATAATTGCCATTCACATCATGCATGAAGTGCTGGCTTTCTTTTCAAACGTTAAAAATTACTATGAAAATATCCCCCGCTGTTTAAAGTCCATAACAATACCTAAGTGGTTGGATGGAGTGGAAGTCCTGGCCACTGGCTCCCCAGCTGGAGCCTGGGCAATGCTGGGAGCCTCACTTTGGTACCAGACTCTTTCTAAGGGGTCCTAGTCTCTTCCAGCAGCATCTGCTTGTCTTAGGACAGCAGGCTCCTAGACATAGCCCACAGGCTGATCCCGGTACCTCGGGGGCCCAGTAGTGTGCAAACAAGCCTCTGGGTGAGGCCACTTGAGCTCTCCAGACAACCCAGCTCCATCTGTCCTAGTTCTAGGGCTTGGCCAGGGCTTTTGCAGAAGCCCCTAGCTCAGCCGGGAGTGCTATCATAAAACCCATGTCATGTCTACATCAGCTCATTTCCTGGTCTCTTTGTCCCTGCTGTCTGCTTCTGTGGTTGGTAGAGGAGCTACCTCTGCCTGGAGTAGAGAGCAGGGCTCTTATCTAGGACACGGACTTGCTGTGGAAGGCTGACTGGAGTTGGCTTCTTTGGTAGAATGCTTGCTTAGCATGCTGGAAGCCCTGGGTTCCCCCAGAACATACAGTAGGTGTGGTGCTGCTGGAGAGGTGGAGGGAAGAGGATCAGAAACTCGTTATCCTTGGCTATATAGGGAGTTTGAGACCAGCATCTCAGGCAGGCTTGATGGTGCATGCCTTTAATCTCAGCATTTAAAATTCAGAAGCAGGCAGAGCTCTGTGAGTTCAAGGCCAGCCTGGTATACCCGGCAAGTTCCAAGCCAGCCAGTGCCACATAGTGACATCTTGTCTCAAAAAGGGGGGGGGGGTGGGGTTGGTTCTCTGATTTTTTTCAAGCAAAACATATCAACTGAAATAAAATAATATTCCTCCACAACTGTGCCTTGAGTTAGTTCATGTTCTGGACAGAGAGACTTTCCAGGGAGACAGCGTCAGTTCTCAGTTGGAAGGAGTGAGACCCCTAGATGTTATTGAAGACCTTCATTCCGCCTTGCAAGCTTTTGTTGTTTGGGTTTTTTGAGGTTCTGGGAGATTGAACCAAGCCTTATGCATGCCTGACAAATACTACAACTGAGCTACAGCCATGCAGAGCAAACCACTTCCCATCAGGTGCTTCCTGCTTGTGAATTAAGGCAGGGAAAAACTCTACCTCGGAAACACACTCTCAGGAGAGAATTGTAACAAATGTCTATTAGGCACCTTCTCTGGGCTGGGCGCTTTTCCAGCTTCTGGGAGTACAGCAGCCAAGAAAACTGGCATAAACAGCCACCCTGTTGGAGTTTACATTCTGCTGGGGGAAATAGGCAACACACACACACACACACACACACACACACACACACACACACACGAACTAAAATATATGGTGACAAGAACCACAGTGAGGACTGAACAGCAGTCTCAGAGGCTGGGTCCTGCAGGCACCTGCTGAGAAGGGGCCACTTCCCAAAGTTCTTCATGAGCAGCACACTGCTGGACACTGAAGGGGCTTCTCAGTTTTAGACAAAGAGACCAGACCAACCACAGGGATGAGATGCCATGGAGGGGGGTGTGAGCTGGCTTCAGGTAGGGCAGAGCAGGGGGAGACAGTGGATAAGGGGTTTGGGGAATGTGCTGGTTGGCTTCTGATAACTAGACACAGACCTAGACATATCTAGGAAGGGGGACCCTCGATGAGAAAATACCTCCATCAGATGGGCATTCTCTGTGGGCATTTTCTTGCTTAATAATCAGTGTGGGTAGTGCCACCCTTGGGCAGGTGGTCTTGGGGTGTATAAGAAAGCAAATGGGGCAAGTCAGGAGGAGCAAGCATTCCTTCACTCGTCCATGGCTTCTACTTCAGTTCCCGCCTCCGAGTTCCTGCCCTGATTTTACTCACTGATGGTGTGTGACCTGGGAGTTGTAGGCTAAGATAAACCCTTTCCTCCCAAATTGCTTCTGGTCATGGTCTTTATCACAGCAACAGAAACCCTGACTAAAACTGGTGCTTCCTAGAGAAGGTGTCTGTGATGAATACCTACAGCTGTGTGGGAGAGAAAGCAAGGGCCTCAGGCCTGGGAAGAGGCAAGACCCACCTCCTTCATCCCATGCCGTGTCTAGCCTGAACTCAGCAGACACTCAAGGGTCAGAGATCTTTCCTGTTTGTGCTGTGGGTGGAGCCTAGGGCACTGAGCGTGCTAGGCAAGCGCTCTACCAGTGAACTGCATCCCCACACTGAGTCCCTACTCATCACACCCTGTTAAAGGCCCCTGGTGCAGACCTTGACCCTTTGTAGCACATGGACATGGTTCCTCTAAGTCCCCTATCCCCTCCACACTGCCAGGCTTACCTGGCTAAGAGATATTTGTGGCAATAATTAAAAAAGGAGAGGTTTTTATTCAGACAGCTCCCTGCTCCCCTCTCCCCACAAAAAGTCCAGACAGGCCTTTTTTCTAGAGTTCTTCAGGTCTCACCCCATCAGCTCTGGGCAGCTCTGGTCCCTATAATCCCCTGAGTGGTCAAGGGGGGATGGGCTAATGAACAGATCTATTGGGCCAATGAACAGGTCTAGTTGACCAGTGAACAGGTCTAGTGGACCAATGAACGGGTCTAGTGGGGCAATGATGGGAGAAGAACAGTCTGTGCCCAGTTTCCTTCCTTAGGGGTGCATGGCAAAGTGGGGGTGGGTGGTGAGAGGCTTGTGGGTCAGGATCTTGCAGGCAGATAGATCTTCACCTCCAGCCTGGGGTGACTCACTAGGACCATAGGCAGGGATGGTCAGAGGGCCCTGGGGGGAAATGTGTGGGGAAGTAGCCGGCTTGTGGGGAGAGGAGGCTGAAGGAACAGCCAGGCCATTACTTACCCATCCTGATGGCCTTTACATTCCCAGTGGTGACATTTTTGCTGCAATTAGTTAAGAAACAAAAGCAAAACAACAAAAGGGCCCACGTTCATAGTGCTCCCCCATTGTTGTTCTATTTATTCTCCATAAATGAAAAGGCAAGATGTGTCCCAGAAAGGCTGCAGCCAGAATATCACGGCTCCCTAGTGACATGGGGCTGAGGATGAAAGGAGAGATGCTGTCGATCCTGGGACCCACCTGAGCCTGTCCGTCCCCTCCTGGTCTCCAGCCCCCCGTCCCCAACACACCTTCCATTTCATGGCACCACCTCCCAGTGGGGTTCCTGTTTGATTTCCATCTTCCAGGTTCCTTGATTGACTCCTTCCTTGACTCTACTCCTTCACCCTCTTTTTGTGGGGCTGGCGATGGTACCCAGGGCCTTGTGCGTGCTAAGTTGGCTCTCTATCGCTGAGACACATCTCTAGTCCCTCACTGGTGGATTCTGGACCGGTGCTCTACCACTGAGCCATGCCCAAACCCTCTCTCTAGTCAGGGCTTCCCCCACTCTTGTAGAATGAGCGCTACCCCCTCTGCCTTCCTCTTTCCAGCCCTCTCCCAATTTTGAGAGCTTGTTTGGAGGTTCTAGCAGGGGAGCGCAGCTCCCCTTGACCGGAAACCAGCCCTTCTCTATTCGGGGAAGGTCGTCCTCTTTGACTGAGGCGAAGCTTCGGGAGGGATGCACATGGAGCGGTGAGGGAGGAAGGGGATCTAGCCAGCCAGATCAGCAAAATCAACCCTGGCGATCGATGGGGTGACAGATGTCGCAGCCAGATCGCCCTCACATCCCCTCTCCCTATTTTGTAGATGGACAAACAGAGACCCAGGGAAGTAAAGGAACTTCTCCAGGCCACAGGGCCATGCACTGGAGTGCTCTGGCCCCAGAGGCCAGCTCCTAATAGTGACACAGGTACTCATATGACATGGCTGCTGCTTATGACCCTGCACAGTGGACCTCTGTCTTTGCAGTCCTGGTTAGTATCTGCCCAGGAAGCCCCAGGTCTAGACCTTTGCTCTGCACCCACCTCCCACCTCACCTGGGAACTGTAGGAAGGTGAATCCTGCTCCAACATGAACCTTCCAGGGTGCTGGTGAGTTTAGGCAGGCTGTTTTCTGGGTGGGGGCCAATTCTACTAATATTGTGGAGGTTAGATAACTTCTGCCATCCCGGGTGTATGTGCAGGTCAGTAGTCCAACTGGGGTGCGAGCTGCATGCTCACAGCTACCAGCTGTAGCCCCACCCCTGCCCTCTTTTGTGTCAGGCACGTCAAGAGTCCCCGCCCTGAGCTCCCGGCACAGCGGTGGTGGTGCTGCAGCGGCAGGGCTGTGCTCAGGCTTCTGGCTCTGCTGGTGTTTGATTATGCCCTGATAAATATAGGCTCAAAGGAATCCGGAAAACATACCCAGGCATTAGTGGGCTGGTCTAGCAACCTCTTTCCAAAGTGAGGCCACCCTGAGTAGCTCTGGCTTGGTGCCAGGCCTGAAGCGGCAGGAGAAGGGCAGGGTCCTGGGGAAGGCCTGGGCCCTTCTCTGTGGTACCCTCTACGCACAGGTGTCCAGGGGGCTCTCAGGGAGTTCTGAGTAAGGACAGCCCCTAGGAGGACAGAGGTCTTGGCCTCTCTGAGGGAAGTACTCAGGACCAGAGTGGACAGCTGTCTCCTAGCACCACACTAGTAGTGACAGGAAGAGTAGGTGGGTCCTGTCCGGTGAGGCTGCACAGCTGTCTGTGGAGGTGATGGCTGCAGGTGACATCACCGGGTGAGAGCCCTATGATTGGCTGTCAGCCTCTTCCCTCACACCCAAGGCCACAGACCTTCCTTCCTGCTGAGGGTGAGGTGTAGGCCCTGCCCCTGCCCAGTTCACTTTGGTGAGACCCTTGGTCAATAGGAGACATTAGAAGACAAGTTCCTGGACATTCAAAGCTTGGCCATAGGAAGACTTGCTCCTGCCCCTGGCTTCCTGGCATCCTTGGAAGCCATCTACTGTGGCATGAAAAGCCCGGAACACCTCCAGAGACCCAGTGAAGACAAGCCAGGATCACAGGTCCCAGGCAGGCTAAGTGCCATCAGCACATGCCTGCCAGCATGCAGGCAACCCGTCCTGGAAGGGTGGCCAAACTCCAGGGGACCCCTGGTGTCACGTGGGATCGAGTGGAGCCTGCCTGGGTTTGCAGATTCTCGAGCAGAACTGATGACTGTGGTCATTCTAAGCCACAGAGGACTGGGGGTGGTTTGTTATGTAGCAACAGACGCTTCGCAAAGCCAGACTGTCAGCAAAGCTTGTCAGCTCCACCTTCTAAATATACCCACACTCCCATCCCCACCCTCCCCACCCAGCTGCCAGTGCTCGCCGTGAGACTCCAGTAGCGTCCTAGCAGACAGCCCTTCCTCCCCTGACCACTTGCTCCTGTAGAGAATCCAGTCAGATCCTATCCCTCCGCTCAGCCTTCACTTAAGCTAGAAGCCAAGGCCAGCTGTGTGACCTTGACCAAGTCCTTCCCATGGTCAGATGCCTCCCAGCCCTGGTGCTCTGCCAGCCTCTCTTCCGGTGAGGCCTGGACCAACCAGGCTCACTCCTGCCCAGAGGCCTAGTGCAAGCTCCTGTGCTCCCTCGATTCACCCAAGTCTGGTCAAATCTCCTTGGAAGAACTTCCCGGCTGCTCTCCTCCCCACTCCCTGATCTTAGCCAAAGTTGGAGTGTGACAACTCTTCTCATACTATAGATTTGCGCTGGTAATATAGATTTCCAGCTCATCAAATGAGATAGTAAGATAGCCCATGCTTACTGCAACAACCATGAAGAATCCACAGAGTCCAGGCTGTGTTATAATCCCAGTTCTGATATTAAAAAAAAAAAAAACCCAAACAAACAAACAAACAAAAAGCAGGGAAGCAGAGACAGGCAGATCTCTGGGGCTTGCTAGCCAGTCATCTTGGCCTATCCAGTGAGCTCCAGGCCAGCGGGGACCCCATCTTAAAAGGGGATATGTGTGGAGAGAGCACTCAGCTGTTTATAGCACTTGCTGCTCTTCTAGAGGACCTGGGTTTGTTTCTCAGCACCCACAAGGTAGCTCACAACCCCACCATCTATAACTCTAGTTCCAGGGGATCTGACACCCTCCCTGGCCTCTGCAGGCGTTTGAACTCATGTGGTGTACAGACACATATGCAGGCAAAACATTCATGTGCATAAAATAAAAATAATTTTTTTTTCAAAAGTGGATGGAGGACTGAAAGATGCTTAGTGGTTAAAGATACTTGCTGCCCTTGCAGAGCGCTCAAGTCCAGTTCCCAGCACCTACATCAGGTGGCTCACAAACATCTGTAACTCCAGCTCTAGGAGATCCATTGCCCTCTTCTAGCTTCCTCTGGCATCTGCATCTCCACACACATGTGCATATGTACATAGACACATAAGTAAAAATAAACATTTTTAGATGTGGTTTCTGTGAAATGAATGACAGACACCTATGATTGTCCTCTGGCCTTTACATGCACACACACACACACACACACACACACACACGTGTACACACACACACAGATATATATATATATATATATATATATATATATATATATATAGAGAGAGAGAGAGAGAGAGAGAGAGAGAGAGAGAGATCTGCACTTCCTGGCAGGAAGGTAGGCACCTCGGGAGGAGGAGATGCTTGGGCTTGCTTTACTGTGAAATTCTAAGCACCTCACTCAGCATCTGGCCTGAAGTGGGTGCTGAGCTTATGGTGGATGGAATGGAGGCAGGCATGGGGGCTGGTCAGGGCTGGCTGGGATCTTGCCCAGCTGCCAAGTTTGCCTTGCTGTCCTGCAGACTGTAATTCACACAGTCTCCTGAGGTAGGCCTTGGGCTGGGGTCACAGAATAAAGAGAGAATATGTGGCAGGCTCCATGAGGCTCAGACTGCACTGCCCTGCAGCCCCCAGGCTCCTCAGCACCTGCGGTCGCCTCCAGACATACCCGTCATGGTCTCTAGTACCTAGAGAGGCTCTTACCTCAGTGTCTTCCCACCATTTCTCCCATGCAGATTCTTCACACTTGGGCACTTAAGCTTGCCAAGTCCCCTTAGAAGCTGTGAGGGCATGGTGTGGGGTAGAGTGTGGCTGAGGCAGGGAAGCCACACCAGGGAACATGGCTTGAGTTCTCCTTGGCAGCAAGATCTGGTCCCAGGCTTCTCTCCTTGGATCCCAGAGCCCCACCCCTACCCCAGTACAGAGTTGATCCTGAATTCTGAGGCTTCTTGCATTTGGCCCCATGGCCCATGGGCAGTTCTTTTATTTATTTTGAGACAGGGTCTCACTATGTAGCCCTGCCTGCCTCTGTTGGTATTAAAGGCACGTGCCACCATGCCAGCTCTATTTATGTATGCTAGGCAAAGGATAATACTGGACTCTGATCCTCCTGCTTCCATGCCTGAGTGTTGGGATGGCAGACTGCACCATCATGCCTGGTTCATGCAGTGCTGGGGATGGAACCCAGGGCTTTGTGCTTCTGGGCAAGCACTCTACCGCTTGAGCCACATCCCAAGCCCCCAACAACACTTCAAAATGCGTCTCCTGGCTCTGAAGCCTCAAGCCTTCTCCCCATGAAGGCTGAGCTGCTGGTTTCCCTGCTGGGAGCTAGCCCAGCTTCTAACCACTTTGATTTGGGCTTCAGAAGGCAGGTTGTGGATGCTGCCTATGTCTGCTGGCCACTAAAGGTAAACCTTGGCCCCGAGTTTCCAAAAATAAATTTCAGTTAGTTCCAGAACACAGTTTCTTCTTTTTGTCTGTTTGCTGGAGGCTTGGACATCGCAGCCTCACAAATGAACCTGTGGGAGACATGTTGAGAGTATCCCTGTGTCCCAAGTATGCTCCCCATCAGATCTAAGGTAGCAAGGTTTAAGGAGGAGCTGCTATTTTAGTTACCTTGAAGGTGGAGATGTTGGGGGTTGGACTAGGAAGGAGCATCAGTAGCTGGGCAGAGCTGGGTCACACAGATGTGAATATCTGGAGTAGTGGGGTAGTTGGGCAATCAGCTCCTTCCTTGGAAGCCAGCCCTTTGTGGCTCTCAGGTTTGTTCCCTGAAGAAGAAAGGAAGCAGGGTTTGCTCAGGATCCACAGAATGAGGGCTCCCATCTCCCCAGGGATGAGTCAGAAGACAGTCAGCCAGCAGTGGTGTCCACAGAAGCTGGAGGTGGCAGGGATGGAGTCAGGGACTTGTGCCCAGAGAGTAACAGCTGAGTAACCAACCTGCAAGCCCTGCCTGGCCCATCAGCTCAGCGCAAGCACAAGACCCCAGGCCCTGTCCCACTAACTCAAGACTCCAAGAATCAGCAAGCAGAGTATTGGCCTCCCCACTCCTGTAAGGCACAGGGATGGTGCCAGACATCAGCAGAAGCTGCCGTATCCCTTGGCTCTCTGAGAGGGGAACAGACCCTGGCATCGAGAGCTATGAGACCAGTCCAGCGTACAAGGTGAAGCGTCAGAAACAGACAGGGGATGACAAACCTCTAGACAGGTGCTTGGTAGAGTGGTAAGAGCACCTGCTCTGTACGCATGAAGGCCTGAGTTTGAGTTCAGAACTCACATTAAAGCTGGGCGTGGCTGTACCTGGAACTCCAGAATTGAGATGGGAACAGGTGAATCCCAAGAGCTCGCTGGACAGCGAGCACAGCCCATATGATGAGATTCCAGTTCAGGGGAGAACCTGCCTCAAGTAATAAGTTGGAGAGCAATAGAGGATGCCTGATGTCTTACACATGTCCTTACATTGATGTGGGTGTCTCCCCTCATCTCCAGAGAAGACCATGTAACTGCAGCAGGAGGACTGTAGTTAGAGTTTTCCTGCCTGGCCCAGTCAGGACAAATCTCTCTTACCCGCCAGTCCCACAGTCGCTCAGACCCAACCAAGAAAGCACACAGAAACTTACATTGTTTAGAAACTGTATGGCCGTGGCAGGCTGCTTGTTATCTACTTCTTCTATCTTAAATTAACCCATTTCTGTTAGTCTATACTTTGCCACATGGCTTGTGGCTTACCAGTGTCTTTACATGTTGCTTTTCATGGCGGCAGCTGGTGGTGTCTCTCTCCAACCTTCTACTTCCCAGAATTCTCTCCTCTCTTGTCCTGCCTATACTTCCTGCCTGGCCACTGGCCAATCAGAACTTTATTTACACAGAGCGATATCCACAGCAGAGGACCTTGAGTGAAGTCTGAAAGAGGAAGGGAGTTGGGTGTCTCAACCTTTACAGTGGACCCTCAGGAGCTGCCTATTTACCCCCTTGGGGGCAGTACCCATTCTCCAGTTCTTGGGTACTGAGAACTAATAGCTGCAAACTGAACGCCTCTTCCTTGTGATTGCCTTTGACTGAAAAGCACCCCTCGTCCAAGATTGACCCTCTCTAGGAACATGAGCATAGTTAAAGGATAGTCCTCATTCTGTATAGGATCACATTCTTAGGAGCTTTCTCCAGGACTATGCTGTTAGAGTACGTGGCAGGAACATTAGCATATGTGCACACGTGAAGGAGCTACTTGTGATGTCTGCACCTCACAAAGTCTATGGCTTGAGTGTGTGGAGCTGAGGAAGTACAGCTAGGTGTGTGCGCACACAGGTCTGGGGTGTGTAAATGTGCATGTGTTGGGGGGGTCCCCACAGTTCACAGGGGACAGCCTCAGGTCTACTGCAGCCAAGGATGACTTCTTCTTGGGGTTCCCACCTCCTCTGTCTTGGTCAGTGCTCTTTTGCTATGCAGAGACACCATGACCATAGCAACATTTATAAAAGAGAGCATTTAACTGGGGTTTGCTTATAGTTTCGGAGGTTAGTCCATTATCATCATGGCAGGACGTGGCAGCATGCAGGCAGACATGGTGCTGGAGAAGGAGCTGAGAGTTCTACATATAGATCTACAAGCAGCAGAGAGAGCCACTGTGCTTGGCTCTCCCCACAAATGACACACTTTATCTAACAAGACCACACCTCCTAATCCTTCTCAAGTAGTTCCACTCCCTGATAACTAAACATTCACATATATGAGCCAGTGGGAGCTGAGCCCGCCTTCCCCCCTCCCCCAGAGTTTCTCTGTGTAGCCCTGGCTGTCCTGGAACTTGCTCTGCAGACCAGGCTGGCCTGGAACTCACAGATTCTGCCTCCCAAATGCTGGAATTGAAGATGTGTGCCATCAGCACCCAGTTTGGAGCCATTCTTATTTAAACCACATCCTTCCTGAAGACTTCCCAGTCACCCAGTCTTGTTCTCACAAAACATGAAATCAACTGCCTTTGTGGCTCAGATCAGAACTTTTCAGCACAGCCGTTTGTGTCTGCTATCCTGGGAGCCTCTTGAAATCAAGGTTTGTCTTGTCATCACACAGGAGGGGAGACCCAAGCATGGGAACTGCGTCTTCCATCAGACAAGAACTCAAAGATGGAGAATGAACCTCCTTAGTTCCATCCCAGACTGAGCTCTATGGCCCTGAGATGGAGGTGAAGATCTGGGGACCACACTGGGGCTCCTCACACCCCGGTTCCACACTGGCTCTGTGGCTTAGAAATGCTTGCCTTCCTGAGTTTCAGGTTGAAAGACCCCCGGAGAGGTCTCCCTTCATGAGAGACCCCCGGCTCAATGAGCACGCAGCGACCACCGATCAGATGCAACAGCACGAGGTTTATTAAAACACAGGTACCTGGGGCAACCAAGCCTCTCGGAAGACCAGCGCGCCTCTGGGTTGGTGGGATGGGTTTTTATAGCAAGAAGCGCGGGAAAGCATTAGTCAAAGGGTTCTGATTGGATAGTTTAAACAAGGCGCGAATGGTTACAAAGCTCTGATTGGACAATTCAAGTGAGGCGCGAATAGTCAAAGGGTTCTGATTGGATAGTTTCAACAAGGCGCGAATGGTTCTGATTGGACAATTCAAGTGAGGCGCGAATATATAAGCATAAATCAAATGGGGCGTGGATTCAGGCTCAGGGCGGTTTGTGGGTTTCCTTGGTAACCAGATATGTGTGTCGACTCAACCCCTATCTAGAATTCCAGCTGCTCTGGTTGCCTTCTAGCTGAATTCCTTTGTTCCCCTACGTGCCTCACAAGCTAGGGGGTTTGCACAACAGGGCAATGCTTATCGGCTATCTGGGCTGCGGTGGGGCCATTCTATTTCCTGGAACTGTCTTTTGTTCCCTTATAAGCCTTGCAAACATAGCATTCCTATAGGGGTGCCGGGGGGTCTTTCAAGGTGACTGTCTCTAATTTGAGGGTTAAACTATGGCCAGTGTTTACACTGCTCTGCTGTGTCCACTCCTCATTTCCTGTTGCTGTGGCCTGTCTCCATCTGCCCATCCTCATACCGAGAGGGCAGGCTGACTCGGCTGCCGTGGCGCCCTCTCCTTCCTTACGGGGAAGGAATGAGGGGTCAACAGGCTGTGTGTCCTGGGTCATTACATTGAACAAGCTGACAAAAGCTATCAGAAGATCTATCGTTTAATAGGAGATTAAAAATCAGCAAGAGGAGCCAGGTTCTGACCTGGAGTCTCAGTTCTTAATTTAATTTCTTTTGCTACTCAAATCAGAACATTAAAAAAATATTAAAAGTGGCCATATTTGCTCAAGGGTTTTTTTTTTTTTTAAATCATTAATTGATTTGGCCAAAGCTTTTCCATAAGCCACATCTTCAGGAACAGGCTTCTCATTTTAAGCCTCCTGCACCCTCTCTGGGAGATGCCAGGCCTCAGGGGACAGGAGCCTCCTAGGGGGCTCCTGGTTCCCACAGGCCAGGAAATTCTGTCATTCCAAAATCTCCCAACTCTGCATCTGATGGGTCAGAGCCAGGGTGTCCAGTAGCCTTAGGCTTGCACCCCACAGTGGTCAGCCTGCCCCACCCCGTCCCTGTAGCTCACAGAGGTCCCCTGCAGGCACATGCACGCATCTGCAGTGCTGGCCTTGTGTCTGCCCTCACTTCCACAGTCCAGAGTTGCTCTCCTCCAGCTCCGCTTACACCCATTAAATGTCTTAGGTGGTCTTCTGTTGTAAAGAGCACAGAGCCACACCTTGGGAGTTACAGGCCAGTGCCTTCATTTTGGCTAGTGAGTCTGATCAGAGGGTGAAGTGGAGGGCCTTTTTGGTGGTGGCTTCTTCCGACAGTGCAGGACACTGCATGGTCCCAGGCAGGCAGGAAGGATGGCTGAATCTCATCTGGAGACACTGTCTTCCTAGCAGCTTGGAAAGCATGAGATTTGACTTCTCTGGGGAAGCGGATGAGAAGCCTGCACTACCTTGGTACCCTGACTTAGAAACACAAAATGGCATCCTGGAAGGAGGGGACCCTGGCTACTGTGTGCTGGGGTGCAGATCCCCAGAGACAACCTGGCCGGTGTAGACAAGGAAAGCTGAGGGATCTGGCATGTCAGAGCCAACGCCATTATCAATAATCTCAGCCTTTACAAGTCAGAGGGAGAGGAAATAAAATGGAGGCCACTTGGAAATGGAATTCTTGACAGCAGTTAAAATTAATGAACTCACAATGCAAGTTATCAAGATAGATTAAATGCTCACACCCGGTGTTGACTGAGAAAGAGTGGGTCCCACCAAGCTGCCTCCTGTTTATTAAGATGTAAAAATGTTCCTGGAGCATTAGGCATTGCTTATGGATGCACACACAGGTAGTAAATATTTAAAAACACACAGGGGAATAATACTGAGTGGCTACCACCGGAGAGGGAGGGGCTACCAGCTCAGGGAAAGAAGGTAGATGATTGCCCCTGTGTGCACAATGCTCGGAAAGATCCCGTTTGTGTGAGCCTGTAAATATATGCATATTGTATGCATACATATTTATCTAATGGTTGGCTTTTCACTCACCATTTTATAATGAGCCCGTGAACATGGCTTGCAATGTGACAGTGTCCCTAGTATGGACGTGCTGTGATTTATGAGAGCACGTCTTGGTGTCACATGCACACTGTTCCGCTAGTTTCTCACTGTCTTTATAAATACAGGTTATTTTCTTGAAATAGGAAGCTGGATTGTAGGGTCAGAAATCTGACTTTTCTGTTTCTTTTCTTTTTTAGAAAAATATTTACTTTTTTCCTCCTCTTTTTGTGGCCCTGGCTGTTCTGGAACTCGCTCTGTAGTCCAGGCTGGCATTGAACTCAGGGATCCTGCCTCTGCCTCATGAGTGCTGGGATTAAAGTTATGTACCCACACTTGACTTTCTTTTACTTGTTATGTATATCCCTGCATGTCTGCCACTTACGTGTGGGTGCTCACAGAGGCCAGAAGAGGGTGATGGATCTCCTGGAACTAGAGTTATGGGTAGCTGTGAGACATCCCATGCAGGTGCTGGGAACCAAACCCCTATCCACTGCAGGAGCCTCAAACACTCGTAGACACTGAGCCATCCCTCCACTTTCCCCACTTTTCTCATCCCTCTGACAAAGGCGCCTGAGAGATGGTTTGCTGTCCTTGTGGCTGCAGTGTGTCGTTCTCTGTGGTGGCGTGGCGTGGAGAGAGCGAGGCTGGGGGTCACAGTGCATCCACAGGAAGCAGACAGGGATGATTGCTGGTGTGCAATTGGCTTCTTCATTCCAGGACCCAAGCCCACAGGGAAGAATAGCTCACATCCAGGCTGTGTCTCCCAACCTCAGGTAAACTAAAATACCCTCAAACACGTGACTTTTGGATGATTCTAAATTCCATGAAGTTGACAGTCAAGGTTAACTATCACTGGTGACATGGTTCAGTTGGAAGAGTGTCTGCTTAACGTGCTAGAGGCCCAGTTTGTCTCCAGCACCTAGTAAACTGGGTGTGACTGCTCACTCTTGAAATCTCAATGCTTGATAAGTAGTGATGGGACGATCAGGAGTTCAAGGTCAACCTCAGCTAGATGGGGAGTTTGAGGACCAGCGACCCTGTTTCAAACAAACCAAAAACCAAAGTAAAAACAAGAACAAAACAGGATTCTTGGGAAATGTCATTGTATAATGTATGAAATTCTCAACAAATAATGACAGAGGAAAAACAAAAGGACTATGACATGAAACAATCAAGACAGCCCTCCCTGTCTCCTTGATGCTTCCGTGACAATTATAACCCACTTGTGTTTTCAAGCCACAGAACGCTTTCACCATCCAGGAAGCCAGACGTCCTTACCGAGGCACTGGCACGGCAGGGCTCCTCTGCACACTAGGGGAGCATGCTCCCTTGTCTCCTCAGAACATGGCGGAGCGCCTCTGCACACTCTAGAGGGCATCCTCCCTTGTCTCCCCAGCTTCTGCCAACCAGCAGCATTTCCTGGCTTGTCAGGGCATGCCTTGCTGGCATCCCAACTCCTCTGTGCAGCCAGAGCTCTCCATAGGGGTACGACAGAATTTGGGGCCAAGCTGAGAAAGCCAGGACAGACTCGCCTTTTGAAGACCCTTACCTGAGTTCCATTTGTTTGCCCTATAAGGAAATATCTCTTTGGCATCTGAGGCTGTTCTCACAGAGTCTGGTTTAGGCAGTAAGTCTCTCTTTGCGGGGGGAAGGTAATTTTTTTTAACCACACTATTCTTCCAGTTCGGAGCCCCAGAGGACTGTTTCTAGGAGACTTCTGTGGAAGATCAGAGGCCTGCAGGCCAAGTCCAGACCTTCAGACAGACAGACACTCTGAGAATGTCAACTGTAGCAGACAGGGGCATGGCTCATACTGCCACCCCAGCCTGAGGAGTTTTCTTAATCTTTTAGGAACCTCTACTAACATTTATGGTATATGTGGAGGTCAGGGGACAGCTTGAAGGAGTCTCTCCTTTCTCCACAGGAGCCAGGCCTTGAACTCAAGTCTTCAGGCTTGGCAACAAGTCCCTTTACCTCCTAAGCCACTTTGATGGCCCAAAGCAGATTCTTGACTTTACTACAGAAAAGAATTTCAGGATAAGCCAGTGTGAAGCAGATTTGGAGTTTATTAAAGATGTATTTAAGTATGAGAGTTAAGAGAGCTGCTCAGAAAGAAAGATACATCCAAGAGCATGGGTATGGGCTTCTCAAAGAAGCATGCGGTGGCCATGTCTCCTGGTTTTGGTGGCCTCTGAAGTCACATTTCCAGGATAATGTGTGTCCTGAGTACAGCCAATGAAATAAAACTCCAGGTGACCAAGCTGCAGGGAAGTTGTTCTTACTGTATAGATGGGTTTGGCCTTGTTTGAGACTCTCAGATGTGTGAGAATGAAGTGAAGCTGTGCTTGAAGGCTTTGAGCATGGCTCATTGCTAGTTTAATATTCTTGTCCATGAAAGGAATATTGACTTGGTGCCGGCAACCTCCCAGCACACGTCCGTGCTGGAATTTGGATTCTCAGGCAGCAAGCGGCCTGACAAGACTCCTGAGTGCAGGGCTTTCCTCTCCTGTGCCCTGTAAATGTCTGTCTGTCTGTCTGTCTGTCTGTCTGTCTGTCTGTGTCTCTCTGTGTATGTGTATGCTAAACATTGACACTGGCTGTCCTACTCAATTGCTCTCTGTTATTTTTGAGACAGGGTCTCTCACTGAACCTGGAGCTTGTCAATTCAGCAGGACTAGCCCATCAAGCTCCTGGGACTCCCTATCTCTGGAAATTGAATTGGAATCAGGACCTTGAACAAGCTAATCAGATAGCAAAAAAGAGCTGTAAACCCCAGTTACAGGCTACTTTGGGCTCCCCCACCTCGTGTGTGTGTGTGTGTGTGTGTGTGTGTGTGTGTGTGTGTGTGTGTGCACGCGCTCACCCATGCCTGATTGTTCTTTTGCACACTGTGCATGCAGGTGCCTTTGAAGGACAGAAGAGGGCATTGAGATCCATGGAACTAGAGCGAACTGTGGCTGTGAGCTGCCTGATGTCTGCTAGGAACCAAGCTTGGATCACCTCTGTGACAGCAGCTCCCTCAACCGCTGAGCCGTCTCCCCAGCCATGGGGCTGCCTTTGCACATGGGTTTAGGGATCACAGTCAGAAGCATAAACACTTTACCACTGAGACCCCTTTCCCTGTCTTTCTATCCTGCCTCCCTCTCTGTGCTCCATGTGTGGAGGTTACTGGGCGGTAGGACATGTCCAGATATTGACTGATGCTCTATGGCTTCTCCACCCTCAGCCTTGGTGCTCTGCGATTCCAGGGCTGCTGCCTTAGGGGAGGGTAAGTGAGGTACAAAGAGACCAAGGCTACTCTCTCTGCTGGTTTCTGGTGCTTTGGCCTCACCTGTGTACAAAGCCACTGAGGTGTGACTCTCAGAAGCTGGGATTTGTGCCACATGCAGTATTTATTTAGTAATGGATTCTTCCATGTCTCCAGAGACCTCTGCTTTGTCAACAGTTCCAGCTACCCACTGTCCAGCATTTTGTATGGTAGATATACAACACTGAACTTTTTTTCATTGTGTGTGCAGGTGTGCATGGATTGGCTGGTCAGTAAACACCAGAGCTCCTTCTGTCTTTTCGGTTTTTGAGACAGGGTTTCTCTGTGTAGCCCTGGCTGTCCTGGAACTCGCTCTGTAGACCAGGCTGGCCTCGAACTCAGAGATCCACCTGCCTCTGCCTCCTGTGCTGGGATTAAAGGTGTGAGACACCATGCCCAGCTCCTCTGTCTTCCCTTTAGCACTGGGCTTACTGTTTTATGTGAGTGTTGGGGATCTTACCTCAGGTTCTAATGCTTATACATCCTGCACTTTACCCCCGAGTCATTTTCTCAGCCTGTTGATTTATTTGCTGATTTTTATTGAGACAAGCGCTGTCTTTGTAGCTCAGGCTGGCCTTGAATGTTGAGCAATCCTCCTGTCTCTGCCTCCTCAGGGCTGGAATTACAGAAATGGGCACAAAGTCAAGGTTATTAGCTCTCAACTATTGGCTTAATCAAAATTCATTCTAAATTTTTCATAAAAATGAAAAAAATAAAGACATCAGGCATGATGGCTCACATATATAATCCCAGTACTCAGGATCCAGAGTTTGAGGCCAGCCTAGGCTACCAAGTGAGCTATCTAAGAAAATGGTGATAATAATAATTATAAAGAAGTATTCTGGTGACAGTTCCATGTCTGATTTTTGCTGATGCTATGAGAGTTTCTGCAGGTGACCAGATGTACAGTGAGAGCTGTATGGAAGACAGACCAATACATGCCCAGACTGGGGGAGCTGGGCCTCTCTCTTGCCTCCCGGCAGCCACCCCAGGAGGACTGTTTCCTTCACCTCTGGGGCAGGCAAGCAAGCAAGGGCTGGCTGCAGCTGTGCTGATGTGGCCGTTCTCCCTGTGATGGATGGCAGCCGGCTAGAGCCGCTGTTCCAATTTGTTCCCAATTTGGACAGCCGCTTTACCCACAATTCACCTTGTCAGGGCCACAAATCACTGTGGACAATCACACTAAGGGAATGGAGGGCCCAGCAGAAAGGGTCCCAGGCTGTGGGAAGACCCCAGGCTGGGAGGCAGGCCTGTGCGGCTGGTGGGACAGGGAACAGGAACTCCATTCTCTCAGGCCCGCCTCCTGCCATCCCCAGCCAGCCAGGATCTAGATGACACTCTACCAGTCCAGGCTGCTCCCTCCCAGGCTCCTCCATCCCTCGGAAGCCAGCAGGGGTCCTTCAACCAGTGTTATTGTAGCTTCTCTGTCCCTGAAGTCTCAGGCTCGTCCACTGCCTCCCACTCTGCCATGAGCCTGACGGCCCTACTCAGTTAGGAGAAGCCATTCATTCATTCACTCACTCATTTGTTCACTCCCTAGACACAAACTGAATATTTGCTACATTACAATAGGGAGCAAAGGCATGGAGCACACAGGACACAGGAGACACAGGGACAGCCATAACTGGAGGAGCCAAGGCGGCCTGGAGCAGCAGCCCACAGCCTCTCTTCTGCCCTTCACAGCTCTGGGCAGGCTCACCACTCCTGAAAGCCCTGCCTGGTTACCTCATTCATACGCCCGCCCATGGGCACATTGTGACCAGCCTCTGGGTTCAAGCCTGGGTGCCAATACTGGATGCTTTTCCTTAGAAGACTTCCCTGGCACAGGGCTGGAGCTTGGGCCCCTTCCCCTGGTTGCCCACACTTGGTTTCAGAGGTCATGGTGGTGAGACAGCCCTTCTGTCAGCCTACCCCCAGCAGGTCCCTACTTTAGTCTAGGGGTGTGAGCACTTCCATGCAGTCACAGTCCTTCTGTGGCCCCTCCAGCCCATTGCCTGCTAATGGTGATGTAGGAGAGAACAGCACTGATCTACAGCGGCTGCCATGCCTGTGAGGGATGACCACGCTGCAGGCATCACTCTCCCGGCCGGGCTGCCATGCTGCTGGGGTGACCTGGCTGAAAGAAGCTGCTGCGTCTTGGAGTGCCCCAGAAAGTGCTGTCTTTCCTGGTCCAGTCAAGGAGGGCCTTGGGAAGTGGCTGGGACAAGGCTGGAGAGTTAGGGTGGAAGGCTGGTTGACCACTGGCCTGTGAGGTCTTTTTGTGTTTAACCTATGCACAGGCTAGAGCAGGGCCCTATGCCTATTAGCCAGTACTCTACTCTACCAATGAGCAGGTCCCCAGCACCCCCAGTTTACTTCTTTGCAGAATGGTCCAAGGCACCACACCTCCCTCCTCCCACAGAGGCAGGGGTGGGGTGGGGGCTGGCTAGCTTCTCTGATTCTGGGCCTGGGAGGCAGAGATCACCACTTGCTGCTGGAGGGGGCGAAATCTAATAGATTAAAAACTTTGGGTCATTTCTCCCGCCTCTTCTAGTTCTTTTTTTTTTTTAAACTTATTTATTTTTATCTTATGTGTATTGGTGTTTTGGATGCCAGACCCCCTGGAACTGGAGTTACAGTTGTGAGCCACCATGTGGGTGCTGGGAATTGAACCCAGGACCTCTGGAAGAGCGGTCAGTGTTCTTAACCATTGAGCCATCTCTCCAGCCCCCTCTTATAGTTTTTTTTTTTTTTTTTTTTTAATAGGCCTGGAACTCACAGTGTAGCTGAGGCTGGTCTTGAACTCCTCTCCTGCAGTATGTGTGTTATCACACCCGGGTTTAAGGGCCCACTCAGAACCTCTCCATTATCTTTAGACAGATGGGTTCTGTCTGTGGGAGATGTAACTCCAAGATCTTGGCATGTTCTCCCAGTCTGCTGTGGCTCTCAAGGAGGGCTCCTCTGCCTGCGTCCATTCTGCCCCCACCCTCCAGGTATCACAGCGTGTGTAAGGGGAGGACTGTGGGCATCAGATGGCTGCTAAGCTGGTAAAGGCAGACTGGCAGGCAGTGTGGGGGCACGGGATGCTCAGCCAGCCCAGTCATCACTGGCCTGCCTCCAGGGCTGGCTGCATTAAGATAGAGTTATTGTGGTTGGAGCTGTGGAAACCCCATAATCCCCTGGGACTCCCTCCCCTCTTGTCACACTCCAAGGTCCTGTCCCCCACCTTTTGATCAGACTGAATGTTCATCCTCTTTCCCCACAGCCTCCTGGAACCTCCTCGTTCTGAACAATGTCTCTCTCCCTACCTCCTCTGCCTGCTGTGTGTTTGTGCATCTCCACACTGCTCTGAATGGAGCTATGGACAACCATGGTGGGGTGGTTAGCCCTTGGCTCAGACCTGGCATTGAAGCCTAGCCACCTTCATCTCCACTGTGCCCACTTGGCTCTGGGGCAGCACTGCCCTTCCTGGCATTTTAGGTCCTGTGCACACATCTGGCAAACAGTCCCCCAGTTGTTCACTAGATGCCCCTTATACCATTCCAGGGGTTGTCTGTCCTGCCCCTGTCCTGCTTTATTACAACACTTCCTTTCCTTGACCTTTCTTCCCAGACACCTTTGTCTTTTGTCGCTGGGGGGGTGGGGGTTCTTACTGAGTGGGACTAGCTGACTAGGGACCAGACTTCCTGTGGTGATAGGGTCCCCGGGGGCCTGGAATCCCAGGAACTGAGCTCTCCTCAGTGACTGCCACTCAACCACCGGTGCGCGGGCCCAGGGGAGCTGCCTCGGATCAGCCTCAGGAAAGAAATCGTGGACCACGTCTGACAAGGCATCCCATGCCCCCAGGCTTGGGGGTTTCTAGTAATTTCCTCAGGCCACCCTCTTCTGGGGAGACCCCTGTGGCAGGAAGAGGCGATGTGAGCCTCACAGCATTTCCACAAACATTTCCACGGGCTGGCTCCACAGGCCAGTGTCCAGCAGCTGTGTGCACTGTACACACTAGGATCTTCTCCACCGGAGACTCTGAAAGCCTTTGACTAGGGAGTGATCTTCTGTGTCTGGGCCCCTGTCCCCACCCCAGGACAGGAAGCCAAATCTCTTTTTCCTTCTGACAGTGTCACTTGTAGCTCAAGCTGGCTTTGAAGTTGATGAATAGCCAAGAATGACCCAGAACTTCTTCCTACTTCCACTTTCCAAGTGGCACAGATGTGCCACCATGCACACTTTATGAAATGCTGAGATGGAACCCAGGGCCTTGTGCACACTAGCCAAGATGTCACTAACTGATCTGCAACCCCATCACCCACAGGGCACCTTCGACTCCAGTTCCAGGGGATCTGACGGCCTCTTCTGGCCTCCATAGGCACTGCATGTATCCACTGAACAACCATACATGCAGACAAAACATCCACACACATTAAAAAAAAATCTTAAAAGAAAAGGATGGCTAGACGGTGGTGGCACACGCCTTTAATCCCAGTACTTGGGAGGCAGAGGCAGGTGGATCTCTGTGAGTTTGAGGCCAGCCTGGTCTACAGAGCGAGATCCAGGACGGTTTCACAGAGAAACCCTGTCTAGAAAAACCAAAAGAAGGAAAAAAGAAAGAAAGGAAGGAAGGCAGGAAAGAAAGAAAAGGAGGATGTGGAGCTGGGCGGTGGTGGTGGCACATGCCTTTAATCCCAGCACTTGGGAGGCAGAGGCAGGTGGATCTCTGAGTTCGAGGCCAGCCTGGGCTACAGAGCGAGTTCCAGGACAGGCATCAAAACAACACAGAGAAACCGTGTCTCGAAAAACCAAAAAGAAAAAAGAAAAGGAGGATGTGGGTCATTGACTTGACTCATCTGGTAAAGGCTTCTTGATTGCCTGAGTTCAGTTTCCGGGACCCAAAGTGGAAGAATTGACTCCCCCAAGTTGCCCTCTGAACTCCACACAAGTGTTGTGGCACACACAAAAGAAATAAAAAAAATAAAAAATAAAAACCTAAACTGGATATGGTGGCTTGCTCTACAGTCAACTCTCTTACAGAGATATATGGTGGAGACAAGAGACTCACTGAAATTTGTAGACCAGTTATTCAGGAGTGTGCAAGGCAGAAGGACGTGTGCTGGCTGGCTTTATGTCAACTGATGGGAGCCTCAATTGAGAAATGAGATCAGGCTGCAGGCAAACCTGCAGGGCATTTGCTCAATTAGTGATTGATGGGGGACAGCCCAGTCCACTGTGGGTGGTGCCACCCCTAGGCTGGTGGAAGAAAGCAGGCTGAGCAGGCCATGGTGAGCAGGCCATGGTGAGCAAGCCAGTAAGCAGCACTCCTCCAGGGCCTCTGCATCATCTCCTGCCTCCAGGATCCTGCCTGCTTGAGTTCCTGCATTGGCCTCCCACAGTGGACGGTGATTCAGGATGTGTAAGCCAGATAATCCCTTTCCTCTCCATGTTGCTTTTGGTTACTGTATTCCATCACAGCGTTAGTAACCCTGACTAAGAAATAACCAAGACTGAAAGTTGTCCCCTGACCTCCCCACATTGCATGTGCACACACACAATAATAATGATGATTAAATAAAAATAAATATACAAGATGGAAAGCATCTGAAGAAGATACATAAGATCCACCACCTTGGCCTCCTCCACATTTTCATACAAGTATACATGCACCCACACACGTGTCCCTACACATTTGTTAAACACACACACACACACACACACACACACACACTACAAAAAATGTCCACAGAGACTCATACTGGGATTTTCCTGGCACCCTCTTGCTCCCCCAACATGGCCAGCCCCTTGCCTAACAACAAGACAAAGCATGGGAATCCCAGGATGATTCTTGTCCCAACCCCAAGTGCCCATGAATGAATCTGTAAAGGTGAGTGCCAGGAGTCATTATAATTCCATCCACATACTTTTCCTAACTACTCAGTGGTGGACGTCAGGATGGTGACCCACTGGGTAGGGATGGGGATGGGAGTGGGCAGGAAGGTTTGTAAAAGCCTGCTCAGTCTAGAGCCAGGCATGGTGGTGCATGCCTACTGGTACGTCCCAGCACTCATAGACTGAAGCAGGAGGTGGAGAGAGGTCCCGGCTAATGTGGGCTACATAGGGAGTTCCAGGCCAGCTAGTGCTATAGAGTGAGACCCTATTTCAAAAGCCGGGAGAAAAATTCATTAAAAGAAGTAAGTAAATTTTATTTTTGGACCTGGTGTGAACAGATGTGCAATTTGCAAAAATTAATTAAACAATACATTCATGACCTCTGCACTTTCTATATCTATGAGCCCAGTACCATTTCGGGGTAGGGTAGACGAAAGCCCTAAGCGCAGACTCACTGGGCCCAGGGGAGGACCTGTCTGTCTCCCCTGCTCTCCCAGAGCCTGGCTTTCTTGGTCCTGTAGGAACGGCTGGGGGTCCTGGAAGGGGGCGGGAGACGGAAGCACAGGTGTCAGTAGCTCTCCGGGCGCTTTCATTAGAAAAGACCAGGTGCAGGCTAGGGCAAAGCTGGATGTAAAAGCAGCCCTCGAGGGCCCATCACCCCCTGGGCAGGGTGCCAAGAGGGCTCCACTCACTGTCCTAAGCGACTCTGGGCCCCAGTTTGCCTTATTAGTGTGGCGTTGCAATGATGGAGGCGGCAGCCTCGGGCAGGCTAGGCTATCGATATACCATGGCCTCGTCTGGGAGCAACACCAGGCTTCTGGCTCTGGCTCTGCTCCCAATCCTGACTGAAGACTTGTGTGGTCTGGTATTGGTGAAATTATTAAGGCCACTCCACGTAGTTAAAAGGGAGGTTTATTTTGTGGGGTAACTTACAAATGAAGGGGTAGGTTGCAGGGTCTGGGAAAGGTATAGCGCAGTCCGGCGGTGTTCTCTGGAGAACTCTGCTCAGTCTACCTCCCCAAACCAAGAGAGCGACCTCCTCTTGATCCTCGGTCTTCCGCTCCCTCCTCTGCCCCGCCTTGTGGGCGTGATCATTACCGAAGCCTCAATGGGGGTTGGAACTTCCAGGCCAATGCTGGGATGGCTATCCACTACAGTCTGGGGTCAGTCACTTGTCTCTTTCCCATCGAGCAGTGATGGGTAGATCTGAGCCTGACCTCTGGGCTGCCCCGCTGAGCTGAGGTACTCTTCCATCCTTTCGGAGGCTCTGCCGGCCTTTGCCCAGGACAGTTGTGGTCATGGTCCCATTCACGTTTGGTTTCCCTTTCCCAGGTACCTACCGCTGACTCCAGGCTCAGAGGGGGAGAGCAGGGTCACAGGGTCTGTCCTCTGCACACACTGTCCACCAGTCAGTAACTCCTTAGGCCTGGAGTCATGACATGCTTGGCTTCTGTTCTTTTTCTTTCTGTGAGTAGTAAGGATACAGGGATCCTCAGGGGCAAGAGGGTGACCATGCCATCCCACTTCAGCTGCTGGTGGGTGGGGGGCTGGAAACCCAGGCAGGCAGGTGGAGGACAGCAGCTGGCTCTGGCTGCTTCTCTGCTGAGTTCATTACAGGGTAAGCTATTAACTCCTGGCTTGGGCAGGGCAGCCAGGCCCTGAGCGCCCTTCGAAGCTGACAGGGGCAGGATTGTGCTAATTGAAGGCTTAATTAATTTTCCCAGCGGAGGCTGCAGCGGGTGCCCTTCCTCTGCCATCTGTCCATTTGTCTGCTCCTGGTGGAGTCCCCTCTGCCTGCCCTAGGGTCCCTGGTGACCCTGAATACTGCCTGCCTGTACTCCTCCCCATCTAGGGGACATTCCTTGGGCCCCTGCCAGGCCCTGGGCCCAGGACATTCATCTTGTCCTTGAGAATTTCACACTCTGGGCCCTCTTCAAACACACCTAAGAGGCCAGCCCCACAGTCCAAAGGTGGGCAAGCCTAAGTCCGTCTAGCTAGCTTTCCAGGCCAGCACTAGGTATTCATAGCTCAGATTATTCAGAATGAACTCAGGAACGGACTAGAGGATCTTCAGGTGTGTGTGCTGGTTCCAGAGGGGATGGAGAGAGGGTGAGGACAGAGGCAGGACTCCTGCAGCTAGCCCACACATCCTCAGATAGCTATGTGAGCTCATCTTACAGATGGGAATGGGCACGTGGAGTGGGTCACTCACCTGGCCATCTTCCGCTGCTGGGAATGGGGCTCGGGGCTGTTGGCTCCTCAGCCTGCAGAATGCTTTCAGAAGTCCTTCACTGATGCCAGCCGAAAGTCTGGATTCTGCCATTGGGTCCTTCCTCCTTCCTCCTCTGCACTCTGCAGCCTGGCCCCCTGAGAATGAGGAAACCAGTGTGTAGAAGGGCCCTGGCTTCAGTCTTCTTATCTGTAAAATGAGACCAACAGTTACTACTCACCTCTTCAAGCACTTGGACTCCCAGAAGACCTCAGGGGGCAGAGGAGTGTCCAGGAGGTCTCCAGTGCCTCCATGCCCATGGCATCTTCCATTTTATGCTGCTCCTCCCCAGGAGGACACTCCAGAGTCTTAGATCCCGAGTCCAGGCTCATCTCTGCTACTTTGGACACATTGCCCAGACTGAGCCCTGTCCTGCCTGCCCCAGGGAGAGGCAGATGACCCAAGGCCTGTCCCACACAGGGCTTTGCCAAAGGGCAGAGGTAAGAGCTGGGAAGGTGAGGCCTGGGGATATGGGGCTAGAGACTAGAACCCCTTAAGATCCCTGGCAAAGCTTCAATCTGGGGTGGAGTCTATATTCTTGGGCTGCTGGGTCAGGCCTGGGTTCTGCCCTAGGAGCTCCCATGTTGAAGGTCGGGCCTGGAGCCACGGCAGTGGGGGCGCTGGGAAGTGGGAGCTGTGAGGATCTCTAGGCCCCTGCAGGACCCGAGCCACTGGCCTCAGTCTCCTGCCCTGTCAGCAGGAGTCATTACCATTCAACCTCACACTCCACAAGGCCCCCAGAATCATGCCTGCTGCCACTGCCCCGGGGCTCCAGCTATGGGAAAAGATTAATCTCAGTGCTGTACAGAGAAACACCAGAACCAAGAGACAGTTAGGAAGCATCAGCCTGCCTCCATCTTAGGCTTAAAGGCCACCTTTTTGTTTTGTTTTGTTTTTTTGAGACAGGGTTTCTCTGTGGAGCCCTGACTATCCTGGACCTCGCTCTGTAGACCAGGCTGGCCTCAAACTCACAAGATTTGCCTGCCTCTGGAGTGCTAGGATTAAAGGCCATTTTATAGTAAGGACAACCTAGATTCATTCCTGCCTATGATTAAACCTCTGTTTCCCAAGGGTTGGGCTATACCCCACCTGTAACCTTAACTACAAATGGCAATCATTTCTTTGTTTCAAAAAGCTGTTTGTAACCATCTTGCAACCCTACTTTTGTGTCAAAGGTTATGACCACCTGTGACTCCCTGTTATGCCCATCTTGCACCATGTCTGTTTCGGGAGGGACTAACTTGCTATGTTTATGATCTGTTCTTGTAATCCACCCACTTTGCCCACCAAATCCCCCATTTGGAAACTCCCTACCCCCTGGGCTATAAAAGCCTTGTCTTCCTCACATCCAACGCTGACCTCTCGCATCCTGCCTTGGGGGAAGTCAGCCCACGTATATGAATTTTTTAAAAAGCTAGCTTTAGTTAATTGCTTGCTTTAATTAATTTGGCCATGATGATTTGGGCTGGTCTTCCTTCTCACATCTTTGGGATTAACAGTAACCCATCAAGGTAATTCCTTTTCGCAAAAGGGCTGCACTATGACCCAAACGTGGCAAGCGAGGAGCACACAGCCAAGATGGCCTCTTTTATTCCTAATGCAAGGGTGCCGTGCCTGGCTGTTCCTCACAGGCTGAAAAGTCCGTTTTTCACATGGCATCGGTGGCTTCCAGTGGCTGTCACTGCACCTCCTGTGTCACCATTCTTGGGTGACAGACCGTCTGGCGGGAGATGAGCTGAGTGCATCTAGCTGGGTCCCTGGAATCTATCTGGCTTGTGCCCTTCTCTGGACTTGTTTCCTATGATGGGTCCTCATGGCCCAACGGCCAGCAGAACACGGCCGGGAGATTGGGGAGGTGGAGAGAGACTGTGAGGCAGCAGAGCACTGTGCGCAGGTGACTAGCCCCTCAGTTGACTGGAGGGAAGGCTTGTACGGAGAGCCGGGAGTCAGAGCCACGGGCCTGTCTCCTTAGGTCCTGCCAACCAGGTAGGGGCACTTGGGGTTCAGCTCCTGGCTGGCCATGAGGCCTGGCTGCCTCATCTATTCCTACTCTCTGAACCCTCCCTGCCACCCATAAGCTGAACATAGCCTCACCTGCTGTCCACTTGCCACAGTGCCCAGCCCAAGTTGTGGCCTGGTTCCTGGGTTCAGCCACACATGACCAGTCCTGGCCCACCACTAATCCAGGCCCTCCCCATCCTGCTTCCTGAAGCCCAGAGCCCAGGGCTGCATTTTCCCACTGATTCACCACTGTCCCTTGAGCTGTTCCCTAGTCAGATGAAGCCACAGGTGGTCCAGCGCTTTGCCTGCTATAGAAGACCCAGGATGCCACCTGTCTCAGACAGAAACAAAGAATACAGGCATACTGGGCCCCCTGACAGCACTCTGAACGTCCAATGTCCTTGGCCCACCTCCCCTTTCCCCTTCTGAGCTAGTCTGGGCAGCTTTGGGCCAAGCCAGCGCATGCCTCTCCCTTCTAAATGCCATTTTCCCATCTGGGCACGCTGCTGCCTGCTGTCTGAGGCAGCTGAAATTTCTCACATGTCGCTTTGATTTATAGCTCTAGTTAATTCTCGAGGAGGCCTGTGAGAAGCCCTGAGCTCTGGAGCCTCGATGGGATAAATCATTTAACAGGTGGTTAAATATTCTCTAAGGTCTGGGGAGCACAGGAGGGTGCAGACCAGGGCCAGGCAAGAGGAGGTGGGAGAGGGGTGCAGATGAGGGCCAGGCAGGGGCAGGTGGGAGAGGGGCACAGATACCTCGGGGCCTGGGGTAATTTGACATGGTCTGTGTCTGGAAGCAGTTCCTAAGGGTCTTTCCACCTTGGCCCCTGGCTGGTATGGGGCATTGAATGGGGCCCAGGCTAGCCCCTGCCAGCTGTGTGCTCCAAAGTGGCATCAGCTGTTTGTTCTGTCAGGAGAGAATCCAGAAGTCTGCAGATGGGAAGGCTAGGGGCCAGATGCCGCTGGAATGGGTATATGACACTCCGGCCAGCATCTGTGTCCTTGACCACGCACAGCAGAGCCAGGCAGTCACTGTGAGGTTGTCTGCGGATGGGCCTCAGTTGGTAGGATGCGTGCCTAGAATGAATGAAGCCCAGTGTTTGCTCTCCAACATAGGAACCCACCGTGGTAATGCACACATGTGATCTCAGTACTGGAAGTGAAAGCAGGAAGTTCAGAAATTCAGGGTCATCCTCAGCTACTTAGTGTGCTCCAGGCCAACCCGGGCTATGTGAGACCCTGTCTCAAGTAAATGAATGTGACTGTGGAATCACTCAAGGCTCCAGTGCCCATGTGTAGGGTCTCCTGGGCACATTCATGCCCTAGCTAACGTTTCACCTGTACGTAAGGCTCCAAGGGCAGCAGGGCCAGGACCATGATCCTACTGTGTGAAGCCATGGACGGGCTCAGAGGGGCTGAAGTCCTGCCCTGTGCAGCCCAGCTGGCTAAGGACAGAATTCAATCCAGTCAGGGGACTGGAAGGACACAACTCAGCCAGAGGGAAGAGGCTCCCAAGGAAGCAGGTAGGAAGAACCCTGGAGGCCACCAAGCCCAGAGCATCCAATTTACACTGAGGGCAGACAGAAGAGCATTAGGGATGTGACAAGTCCCAAAGCATGGGCTTAGGTGTCTGCCGGCCCCCAGCAAGCACCCTTCCTGCAGGACATACTTCCAATAAATCAAAGTTGTCTAGGAAGGAAGTGGTGGGGGGAAGCGGCCCCCAGGCCGGATCGAAAATTCAGACTCACTTCCTCCTCCTGGTCCCCACCCTCTACCTGACCAGTGGCTTCTACCGGCTCAATGAGCTAAGGATTCAGGGTGGAGTTGGGAAGCCTGGGCTAAGGATGGATGGAGAGATGTCTGTTCTGGGGCACTGGCCTGGTTGGGGTGGACTGTGGGCCTTTTCCCATGACTCCTGACCCAGTACTGACCAGGTTAGTGGCAAGGAGCCCTCAGGGGCCCAGAGCCTACAGGACAGATGGTGTGTTAGCTTCCCGCCCTTGTGACAAAATACCTCAGGGGAAAAAAAATGTAAGGGAGGAGGTTTATTTTGGCTGTAGGGGTTGGTCATGCTGGTTCTGTTGCTACAGGCCTGTGGCAAGGCAGATCATTAAGCTGGGAGCATGGCTTGAGGAGGGGAGGGGACAGAGGAGAGAGCCGCACCAGGCAGCCACAGTGGGAACTGGAGGGCAGGGGAGGAGCACTGGAGTGGGAAGATGTCATCACTGCTACCGGGTAGTATTTGCCTGTAATCCCAGCTCTTAAGAGGCAGATGCAGGAGGATGGCTGTAAGTTTAAGGACAGTTTGGGCTACATAGTGAGACATCCCACCCCACCCGGCCCTGCCCCGCCCCGCCCTGCACGCTACAAGAGGAAGAAGGGGTTGGGGACAAAATATACCCTTTAAGGGCATGTCCCCAATGACCCAGTTCTTCCAAGTGGGCTCCATTCAACGTTTCCACTTCCTCCCGAAGGCTCATGAAACCATTGTTCATGGACAGCTCTGTAGACAGGGCAGAGCCCTCACAAGCCAATCATTCTGGAGGCGCCACTTCTGAGCAGTGTGGAACTGGGGACTGGGCCTTCAGCGTGAGCTTTGGCTGTGTTGCAGACCCCAATCCCAGCAAATGGGCTGCTCCATGCATGCAGCCCTGCACTGCTGTGAGAAGCTGTAGCCTGAGGAAGGGTTGAGCAGGCTGAACCCACAATCAAGAGCGAGTCTGAGGCTATGGTAAAAATCACCCCCCCAGGAAGGTCTAGTGACCTTGGGAGAGGAGCAAAAAGCCACAGGTCCTGGGTGACACTTGCAGATCAAAGCCAGACCCCTTTTCTTTGTTCTGACCAAATCATCAGGGGTTCTGGAGCTCCTATAGATGCTGCGGAAGGGAAGGGGCTGGGAGATCCCTCCTTCCCCACAGCTCTTTTGGGGGCAAGAGCTGGGAAATAGAGGCACAGGTGGGTACCCTCACATCAGAGCATACTGTCTGGTCCCCCAAGGAGTGTGGTGGAGTCCTGCTTGGGCTGAGGCCAGGGCCAGAGGTGACAGGGAGGAAGTGGCCCTTGAGCATGTGCAATCCAAAGCAATGCCCAGACCCTGTCTTCCTAGTAGTCTCTTGTTCTGGTGCTGGCTTTTGAAGTATTTATCCATTCTTCCTGGCCTCCAGTGACGAACTCCATATCCACGTGCTGTGCTCAGGGAGCACCAAACACAGCTTATTAGGCACAGTGTCAAACTGTGGGGGGCAGTGGATGTGAACATTGTCTGATTCTGTGCCTGGCACTCAGCTCGGGGCTCTGTGTCCCTCATGGAGTTTGCAGAGTGGAGACTGTGTGTTAGGCGCTTAGGATCTGCAAGAGGAAAAGGCGGCAGGACTTCAGCCTGTGGTTGTTGGAAGGGTCCAGAGAGGAAGGAAATGTTGGCTTAAAGTAGCAGACAGGCCATCCTTGGTTAGTGTTTCTTGCGCCCTCTTTGAGCCCTAAACCCAAGACTGTCTCCAGCGGGATTCTGGGCCAACAAGAGCCACCCCTCTGTGCTGTCCAGGCAGGGGATATGGCCTGGTGTGGGCGTGGGGTATCCAGCAGAATCGCCTAAGATCCTACCAAGGGCCCCTCATAGCTGTGTTCACATCCTTGTCACGTGACGACATCCCCATCTTTCCAGCTCAGGTTGGTAAGCACTGGGCACAAGGGTAGTACAGAGGCCCTGAGGTCCAGTGAAAGGAGCCCAGGCTAAGCCCAGGAGTCTGGACAGCAGCCAATATGTTCCCTCCAGCTGGAGCCAAAGGCATCACAGATGGAGGAGGTAGAGCCTTGGCCCAGAGCTGAGTGTGAACTGAAAACACTCGGAGGTCTCTGAACTCGCCCTCAGGGTGATGCCCTCTGCAGCCCTCCTACCTGTTCACAGCACACAAAACCACGGCACACATCTCTCCAGGCACTCCTCTAATCTGTCCTGACCCCTTGGCATGGAGTCAGAGGTCCCACACACTTCTTGAGTTATCGGCTGGCTTCTGGGGCCCAGAGCAAACAGGCCCTGCCTGAGTATAGCACAGGGTCTTTGAGTCAGCCTCCCACCCTTGGCAGTTCCTTATCGTGTGACCTACGGAAGGTCACTGTGTCTCTCTGGGTTTGGACTGGACTGCTGCTCAAGCGCTTTGAAATGACTGATTGGTGGAGACGGCACATGTGCTTGTAAAACCTGAAGCAGAGACTGGTCATCAGGGTTCTGTTTCCTTCTGCTTGTAGTTCAGAGGGAAGGAAAGAGGAGGAGGGAGCGGGGAAGGAAAAAGAGGGGCTTCCAGAAGGGAAGGGGGAAGGGAGGGGAAGAGTGGGGAGGAAGGGCAGGAGGGGAGGGAGAGGAAAGGACGAGGGGGAGGGAGGGAGAAGGGGAGAGGAAGGATTCCCCTTGGCCATGGGGTAGGACATAACTGCCCTACATGTCCCAAGGCTCTCCGCTGCTTCCGCAGAGCTGCTGCATCACCTCCCCGGGAGACCCTATTGCAGCACCAAACCCACACCTCTCATTTCCTTCAGACCATGCAAGGGCCAGTCCCACATGACTGAACAACAATGGCCTCTCCTGAACAGAGCTTCCCTCCACCTCCCCAGCCTCAAGAGCATCGGAAGGGCCTGTGGTTCAAGCCATAAAAGACCCACGTGTCCTCTTTAAACAAGAAAAAGGATTTTTTATTTACTTTGAGACAATGTCTCACTATGTAGCCCTGGCTGGCTGGGAACCCACTCTACAGCCCAGGCTGGCCTCAAACTCAGGGAGGCCACCGCCTCTGTGAATTTGGGATTAAAGTTGTGCACCACCACACCAGGCAAAAATGGTCTTGAAGTTCTTTTTCTAGACCTCCTAGGAACTTCTCCTTACTCTGCTCTGTTTCTGGTGCTGCTGGTGTCTCCACGTCAACAGCAACCTCATACCATCTTCTCTCCTCTCACCATGGGATTCCGCCTTAAGATCGGTCGCCGGTGTTTTGCCAAAGTCTCAGTAATCATCAGATGTTCCGTCTACAGTCGTGGGACCACACTCCTAAATTCAACAGTTCAGATGATCATGCTGTCAGACCTGATGGCTCGTGACATGGGGACAGCATCTTAGGGGAAGCCCGTGCCATCAGGAAATGCTGTGTCTATGACTGACAAATGGGGCATTGTGTCCTCATTCTACTGACATTTCTACATCCAAATTAAATCTCTGTCTAGTTCTGCTTAGGTTTTGATCATTAAATAGATCATTAAAATGTAATGTCTTCTGGTCGGTCAAACAGGCACCTCACAATATGGGTGCCCTGCCGCTTTTGGTGTCCAGCTTAGATGTAATATGGTATGGGTTTTTGCATATGTGGTTTGGTGAAGCCCTTTCTTCCAGATTCCCATCTGACAGGTGCTGGTACACAAGTGTTCAACATCATGCCTAGCAAAACATGTTCTTTTCAAATCTGTGTATGTGTTCACATGTGTGCTCAGTGTATGCGGGTGTGTGTGGGTCCTCCTCCAGTGTTAGCATTTAGGCATCTGTACTGGCCTGCCCTTAGGGTCCTGACAGGATATAAGAGCACCCCTGTGCACAGTCACTACGTTTCCTTATAAAAGGCAGGCCGTGTACACCTCCCATCTCCTTCTTCCTTCGCTCTCATCCCCAGGGACCGGTCTCTGCCCCCTTCTCTCCCCTCCCCTCAATAAACCTCCTACATGGGCCCTGTTGTATGCTGTTATATGATGTGACTCCTTCCCGGGATGTTTTAAAAATGCAATAACCAGTTCTGCCTTAGTTTTTTATTTTGTTTTGTTTGAGATAAGGTCTCTCTGTGTGTCCCTGGCTGTCCTTGAACTTGTTAAGCAGCCTTGAACTCACAGAGATCCCCCTGCCTTTTCTTCTCGGGTGCTGTGATTAAAAGCATGTGCTACCATGCTTGGCCCCTTTCAAAAGGGGTCTCATGGTGAGTCTGGGTTCACCAATTCAGTTAGACTGGCCAACCAGTCCCAGAGAACTTTCCCTCTTGACCTCCTGAGAGCTTTTGTTTGTACTGGGGATTGAACTCAGGTCCTCATGTTTGCAGAATGAGCAAGCACTTACCTACTGGGCCTTCTCCCCAGATTTTTAAGTGACAATGTCAAAACAGCAGCCACTCTGCTCCAAGTTTGATGTGCATGCAGCCCTTTCTTCCTCCCTGCTAGACACCTACTGTTTGCACAGAATCTCACCAGAAACTATTTCTAATAAATCGAGGATGTGTTCCAACCCCCTTGTGTAACCCTAGCAGCCCTCTGATTGGAATCCCACCCAAGGCACCTGGGCATCTTCCCTACAGTTCTCAGAACCTGGACTGGGCTGCTGCTCTTCTCTCCCCATCCCTACAGACGCTGACAGGGCACCCCCCCCCCCCCAGAGCACTGTCTGTGGTTCTCTAGCTAGCAGGCTTCCAGGGGTCCAGGTCTCTCACCTGGGCAGATGAGTTTGCAGGCTCAGAAGCATCAGGGGATATGGTGAGCCTCACCCTCCCTGCTGCCTGCTGGAGAATCAGAGAGTCTTCCTCAGAACCATAAGGAGCCCCGACCCCAATTCTGCCTCTGGATCTGATCCCTTCTGCTGTGATGTCTCTCTGTCCCACTGCGGCCTGAGCTCTCCTCAGGGTCCTCTCTGTGCCATTTTTCTGCCCATGGTGTCAACAACTCTTCTAATGAACTACCCACCTCCGACCATCCATTTCAGTGCCCCCTGGACTTTTCTAACAATCTCATTATGGAGGGGGGAGTTTCCTAGAAATCTTTTGAGATGTAACTACAGAGCTACCGAATGTCACACATGCTAGGACACTAACGTGACTTGAGGAGCCCACATCTGTGCTCACAAGCAGGGTTCTTTCCTGAGAGCCTTTCTGTTCTTATAAACTCCATACTGGCTCATCCTAAACTTCTTTTCTGAGACCAAGGATCCAGTTTTACCAGAGTGGAGGCCCCTAACGGTCAAGGGAACTCCTCCAGATACAGGCAGCAGCTTGGCGGTGTGAAGGGCTGCTGCTTTTATCCCTGCTATCACTGACAAGAACATCCGAGGGGTCCCAGTCAGCCCTTCCCTGGCTAGCCCAGGGTGTCAGCCAATAAACAGCACATACACTTTGGGGGAGGAATTTAACAAGAGCTTCTCCAGGGAGAAGCTAGCCCTGCTGTACGTGTCTGTCAGCCCTGGTGTGTAAATAGTCCCGCCATGTTGGATCTGTGTCAGCTTCCGTCTGAAGCTGGGAGGAGGTGCCTACAGTTAGCTCTCACAAGCCCACGTAAATCAGCTGCCACGAATTTGCTGTCCCTTCTGTCCAGGTTCCTCTCCTTTACAGAGTAATCTGGCTTCCTTATCACCTCTAGGACTCTATGGGTACGCCCTGTCAGTGTGGCCTAGTGTCCTCGTGTACTTTGCTGCTTTGGAGCTCAGGGGCTCTTGTGAGCCTGTCAACAGCCTCACAGAGCCCAACCTCTACATCCCCTTCAATCCCTGTCCATCATTGAGCTCAAGCTCTGAGAACCCAAGGTAGGAAAAGCCAACCTTCTGGTAGTTCTTGCTCTCTGCCTCCACTTGCTGGGGCCTGGCTACCAGGGCCTCATACAGGAAGCTAGGCAAAGGGTCTGTCCAGGGGGAGGAGCAGGCGCCCTCACATTCTTGCAAGGATGAACTGGCAAAGTACTCTGAGGCCATCTCCACTGGCATCAACTTCATCCACCCTCTCCCGCTGCCTATCTCCGCTCTTGCCCTCTACCTCTCCTTGGACAAGCAATCCAAAATTTCTCAATCTTGTACACAGCCCTGCATCCTTGGAGCCTCTCTTGTCTCTCACACCCACAGGCTGCCTATCAGCTAAGCCCTACCTCTTCCACCTTCAAGATGGAATGGGGGGGAGGGGTCAGGCCACGCAGCACTACCACCCACTCCTTGCTCCTGCTGGCTCTCATGGGGCTGGTCCACACCTCCTGAAGGGCTGCGGTGCTAACTGGCCCCTCAGCCCCTCACTGTAGAGATGGGATGCCAAAGGCCTCTCTTGGGCCTCAGCCTCTTCTCTAGCCCTTAAGGTGGTTCCCATCTTCAGAGGCAAAGTCCAAGTCCTGGCCATGATGCCCAGTGTGAGCGACAGGGCGCAGCCTCCAGCACTGTCTTTTCTCCCGTCTCTCTGCTCTGTTTGTTGCTCAGCCACACCACTTGCATGCCTCTCTTCCTCTCCTTCCTATGACTCCCTCACCTCCTCTGGAAGGCCTTCCCCACCATGCCTTCCTTGTCACACTCTTTCTTGACCCTTGTCTCTTTTGCCTTTTGGACAAGTCTTATTTATGGCACATTCCCTGCCCCCACCCCCACCCCCACCCCATAGCTCCAGGAGCCCGGAGACTTCACAGTTGCTAGACCTAAGTCACTTACCTCAAGGTACACTCTCGCTGACGTGGCCTGTTCCTAGCTGCCCCAGGTGTGGCTGCTCTGGTCATCCGTGTTGGACTGGGAGAGGCCCTGCATTTCCACGTGGCTTTGAGGATGTCACCTGAGTGGGCCTAGCATCTGGAGCCAGCCAGCGCGTGCCAGGGGCTATGTGAGGTGGCAGAACATCAAGGGAGGGAGGGAAGAACTGTCCCATCCCTCCAGGAGGGTGGTCTACCAGGGTATCTTATCTGTCTCTCACACATCCTGGAAGGTCACATGTTGCACACGCACAGTCCAATGATCATTGCTTAGGACACAAAACCCTATGGACATGGGAAAGAGTACAGCCCCAAGGCCCAGCAAACTGGACTTCATATGGTTCTCATAAATCCACACCCATCACCTCGTGCCTGTCTCGGCCTCCACGTCTTCATGCAGAGTGCCACCCTCCTACTGCCAAGCAGATCTGTGTCTTCACCGGGTGGTGAGTCCCCAGGTATGTATGTGCATGTCTGAAAGAGTACATGTCCTGGGAGAAACCTGCCCCTCTCTTGGTTAAAGCCCTTGCCACCCACCACAGGAGCATCCAACTGGTAGCTTGCAGGTGCCTCTCAGCCCAAGGCCATGTCAGGACTGCCTTGCAGTGGCTTGCATGGTGTTTTCGAGAGATTTAAATACATTTCTCAACTTTTAAAATCAAAAGATTATTCTCACGAATCTAGGCTTCTGGTTTAGCTTGAAGACAAGGAAACAGTGGGGCGGTAGTATGAAAGGGCCAAGTGTGGGTGCCCCAGCTGGCCGTAGTCAGCTCTGCTCCCTGCAGATTCACAGCCTGGCTTCTCTGTTCTTCACTCACAAGCCTCCCATGGCGGCGCCCAGGCACCCCTCACAATGGGCTTCTTTGCGATTCGGGTTCCTCATCCTTTGGCACGAAGTCCCAGCTTCTCCCAAGGGCACATGCCCTCCTCCTCTGCCAAAATCTCTGATGTCTTGTCTCTGACATTAGCTGCTGCCCTGCTCCACTCACACTGACAGGAAGGCCCTCTTGCTGGTGCGCCCTTCCCACGCGGTGCCTCCGTCTCCTTTCCTTGTACATGTCTGCTCACTCCCACTAATCTTTTAAAACTCAGCCTATGGCAGCTATTTGGAGTGGGGTGTAGGGGGAGTACTGGCTGGAAACCTTTCAGGAGGGAACTTTTAGGGGGCAATGGAAGTGTTCTGTATCTTGATGGGGGTGATGATTGGACACCAGGAGTGACAATTTATAAAGACACTGAGCTGACAACTTAAGTTGGGTGTGTTTATTATTTCTTAAAGTTACAGTTCTTCAGGCGAACTTCTATTAGAGTTCAGTCCAGTTCCGTCAGCTTCAGGAAGCCATTGCAGGTTCCCCATGGGGAGGCCCAGAGCCTGTCACTCACCAGCCTAGAATCCCAACACCCATTCTCACCTCCTGTCCAGTCTACAGGGCTCCTCAACCCCCTCACCTCCAGGAGTGCTGGGCAGAAGACATCCTGAGTCTAAGTGCAGAAGGCAGGCTTAACCTGAGCCTGACCCTTTATTCAGGCTTTAGGGCAAAAACTTCCCAGGTTCAAATTCCACTTTTGCCACTTCCTGGCTGTGACCTCGGTACGTGGCTTCCCTTTCAGCCCAGGAGAAACGCCTATGACAGGTGTGTGAGGCTTAAAGGTCTTAACGGGGCATGCAGCACTGCCCCACAAGGCCCCGCTTGGAAAGGCCTCCGGAGCCAGGCCCTGTCCAAAGGCTTCTCCTGACTCAATGGAGCAAGTTTTGTATCAGTTCTCCTCACTGTGGATAAAGAAAGCGAGACACAGGGTGGTTCAGCGCCTTGCCTAGCTAGGGCTGAGTTGTACAAGAGGCAGCCTCAGCCACTCCCCTGCACCCACCACACAGCAGCTGCTACTGGTATTCTGCCATTATTTCTCCTCCCGCCCCTCCCCCCAGCCCCAGAACCACTTCCAGTCTTTAAGGTCCCAGTGACAGTTAATGGAAGCTGGAAAAGCAGACCCTCATGCCCTCCACAGTATTTCTGAAACAGAGCCAGGTGGGCAATGTGAGCCACGTTAGAAATCCTTGCAGATCCAGGGCCAGGCTCCTTGCTTAGCCGATTGAAATCACCCAACCATACTATTACCAGGGCCGAGAGGGGGTGTGGCCACGCCACTGGTTACGCCACTTACTTGTGGCTTTCCCTCAGCTGCACACTCGACAGGATGCACCCATTCCCCTTTCATCACTAGACAGGGGCATTGTCGCCAGTCAGCAGGGAGACCTCTAACAACACCCAGGCATAGAGACCTTGTGAAGATGGCTTTGGGTGTTGTGTACTGTGCTATCCAGCAACCAGAGCAAACGCCTCTTCAGCATGTAACAAGATGGCTCAATGTATTGTATGCTACAGCAAAGCCAGGGACCCAACCTCCCCCAGCTGACTTAGACTTCCATCTCTGTAGAGGGCTCCCAATATGCCGTCCAGTGGTTATCTCACCATGGGCTCGACATGGGGATTTTGGACACACTCCTAGCATTGGCTTGAAATCCAACTGTAGGCCCAACTAGTTGTGTCTTCATTGACAAGCTTGTTGCCACATACACGGAGGTGAGCTCCCATGTCGAAATTCGGGCCTTCATTGTGGACAGATTATGTCATGCCACTATGGTCCTAGAGGTCGGAGCAGGGGCAGCTGGGGCAAGCTTCTGGACATGAGGAGTTAGCACCTGGCACCTTCCTGAAGCTCCATAAAGGCGCAAATACGTAGACGTGGAAAATCTGAGGGTTTGTTTCGAGACTAAGTCAAAGAGTCCCTGTCAACACTATCAGGTAGAGAAAGAGGACCCCTCCAGCAACCTCCATGAAGAAGGGTGTGGAGGCTAGATGCCACCGGGCTGAAGGAGGTGTTTGGTGCTACTGATGAAGATCTCGAGACTGCAACCTATTCTTTACCACCCAAGGTTGGGATTATTCAAACTCATTTAAGTACACTTAGAGCTTAATGTCAATACATTTAGAAAGAAAAAAGAAAAAGAAAAAGAAAAGAAGCCAGGCCCTGCCAGCCAGTAAATGCCAAGTCCTGGTGACAGGAGCCAGGCAGATTAACCATGCAGATGGCTCCGCTTAATCCGAAAACATTTAGCCAACACCCATGAGGTGCAAGCCAGCCTGTTGGCACTAAGGAGCAGAAAGAGGCAGGGAAGGTGGAGGACACACTGAAGCCTGGGGACGGAAAAGTGTCTGAGAGGGCTGGACGTGGGGGCTGCCAAGAGAGACACAGCAGGTTCTACCCTCCACCCTAGCCACCATGGGTTTTCCTTCCCTCCCTCCGGTCTAGGATTTGAATGTCAACGTTTGTTGTTCTCTTGATAACCCATACTTAAGAAGTTGGTGAACCCCTCATCCTTAAAGCCCACCCCCTACTGCTTTGTCAGAAGCCTCTGTGTCCAGGCAGAGGCCTATGACCCATATTCCACCAAGGTGGGCACCCACAGGATGAGCAACTTTAGAGGTGAGGCACCTGACTCCTCAGGTTGGCTGTGGCTGGAAGAATGAGGTGGGGCCACGGTGTTCCAAGGTGTCCTTTTGTATGGCCACACAGTCTCCAGGGTGCTTCGCACACCCTTCTCCACTTAGACCCCTGGAGCTGGTGTGAAGTGAGACCCGGGCTTGGAGGTTCAGTCACCCTAGTGGTGCTGGATGGATAGAAAATGAAGCCTGTAGGGTATGAAATAAATTCAAAACCACCGACACAGCCCATGTGAAGACCTCCCCCAGGTCCCTCACCAAAGACAACTGGTTACTTTTCCGCTATGGCTCCTTCCCCTCTCTCCCTGGACCAACGCACACTCTTGTTCTGTAGCGCTCACACGCCTCACTCAGATCTCCATCTGCATGGAGGTGTCCCTTCAGGGTCACCTTCTCTCTGCCCTTCCCTCCCATTTCTTACAGTGTTTGCCACATGACCACCTTACACAGGGCCACCCTGCCAGCCAGTCCACCGAGGGGTGTGCATACGAGCTCGGGGGACCCATGGCCCTGCTTCTCACTGTGGAACTCCTCCTCCTCCACTGTGTTTCCCTTCCTGTTCTGGGTGGGCTGGGAAGCCAACTACATTTCCCACAATCCTTAGAGTCCAGGTTGCTTGGTCTGCCAATCAGATCACAAGACACTTTTGTTTGGAAGCTGCTGGAAGCTCAGCCAATCTGTTTTGTTTCATAATCTTTTGGTACTTTGTCAGCTGCCTGTGGCCCTTTGTTCTGGGGGCCTAGTGCTGAGCAACATTGGCTACAGAAACTTCCTGGGAACGTAAGCCAAGCCTAGAAGCCCAGGACTCCCAGAGGGCACTGCACCCTGGAAGTTGTTGCTACCCATGAGGCCAGGGAATCCAGCAGGCAGCCCCTTGACCCGAAGTTGGGCCACTGTGCCACTCAGGACTCCGCTATGCCGCTCGGGACTCCACTGGGCCTTGGGCAGTCTGAGCAGAGACATTGGGGGGGGGGCAGTTTATAGACCTGTCAGAAGAGCTGGTAAAATGCTCTTCTTTCATTCCTGATGACTTGCTGTAGTTCAAGTGCCAAGGGTCCTGTAGCCTCTCCTGTGATGAGTCTAGAAGCTTCCCTGGCAGTTGGCTCCAGAAGCGCTCTGTGTCTGCAATGGTAGGGAACCACCTGCTGCATCAAAACTGTGGGGCTGTTGCTGGCTCCCACCTACACTGCTTGTGCCGAAGAGCAGGCCCTCCACACACTTTCCCTCTCACACACCACTTGGCTCCAAATTCAGGTCTTGTATAGACACGTCCTAATTAGTGACCTTAAGCCATATCCAGGGCACCTTTTAAAAAACTTTTTAAAACCTTGAGCATTTTCTAAGACATCAACATATAAAGATTCAAGCCAGCCAGCAAATCCTTTCCTGAGGGAGTTCAAGACTGGAACCCAGGTCTCCTGACTTGCAGCACTACTGGGCTCACCCATGCAACCCTGGGGTCCCCAGGGGAGGATCACACATCTCTAGGCATCAGGCACTGCAGTCGGACCCCTTGGACTTCCCTCCTGCGCAGAGGTGCAGAGCAAGACAGAGCTATCCTGAGGGGGTCAGAGTAGGACCGTGCTGACTCTGCATAGGGAAGTGTCTTGTCCCGCCCCCTTCCTTGGGGACAGTGATGTAGGTCTCAAAATAGGCCAAACCTTGACACCTGGCCCAGGGCAACAAGGATAAGGCTTCAGAGCCAGGAACCCCAGAGTGGCACGCTTTCCCCACCTGTAGTGGAGTAGTGGAGGGCCCTGCAAAAGGCTTTATTCTTATGCTTCCTGGTGTGACTATCTTGCAGGTTAGACCGCAGCTGCAAAGATGGCTTCTGAAGCCCTAGCAATTGTGTGCTGCTCCGGTTCTGTCTCGAGGCTCTGCGGCCCTTGAGAATTGATAGGCAGTTAATGGTGGCCAGGAAGAGGAGAGACATTTTCTTCAGTGTATTAGCTCTGGTAAATAGCCCCATACAATCCTAATTAAGAGAAGAGGGACTTGCCCACGGACACACCCTAATTCCACAGATAATGGGTCACAGGAGGACTCCAGAGTCAATCACTGCACTGGGTGCTGAGTGCACCAATCAGGTCCGGACTTCTATCATAGTAGGGTAGATGTCTGCCTAGCTCCTCCAGGAACTTCCAAAAGGGAGCAAGGGATCTTGGGAAAGAGGAAACAGGCAAGGGAACGATGAAGAATTAGTGCTGGTCACAGGTGCTCTGGGGCTCCTTCCCTGGCTTTTCCTCCTCTGAGTTGAGAGGGCCCAGATTCTCAGGGAGAAGACCCTTTGGGCCATTAGTGCAAGAAAAAGGCACCTCCCCACCTTCCGAAACAGCTGCCTGCCCTGGTTGGAGGCTAAGCACAGACAGCTTCCCAAGGCCTTGATCCCAAGTGTATTTGACAGGGCTTGTGGTGATGGGGAAGAGCAGGTTTGAAGTGCTAGGAAGTAAGAAGGCTTGAGGTGGGATGAATGTTCTCCAAGGGGGTGTGTCTTTGCCTCTGGTGGGCTCCTCTGGACCACCAGAGAACCTGTCACCCCGAAGTCTCATCCCCGAGAAAGGGCACCTTTATTCATGCAAGGCCCCTGCTATAAAGGGCACATAGCTAATGCACCTGACTTGAATGGAATGCAGGACTTCCTGCATGCAGAAGCTCCCCAGGACCAGGAGAGAAACCCTGGTACAGGTGCTTCAAGAGCATAAGATGGGATGTGTGGCTTGATCTGGCAACTAACTTCTCCCATAGGACCATGCAAGGGAAAGGCAAACACTGGCTACAAAGCACAAGTGCAAGGCTGTTGAGTCTATAAGGATGCTGTCTCGGCGGCAACATCTGGCCTGCTCTGCGCTCTTCCTGCCTGATTTCCTTGCTCCAGCATTTGGGAACACACCTGGAATCAAAATACAACTCAAACAGGAGACAGTTGTGGTGGTGAATCTTCATTGTCTATTTGACTGCATTTGAATCACCATGGAAACACACCTCTGGGTGTACTTTTGAGTGTGTTTCCGGAAATGGTGGCTTCGTCTAATAGGCTGTGGTTCCAGGCTGTATAAAAAGAGAAAGTGAGCTGCACTCTGGCACTGTCTCTCTCTGCTTCCTGCCTGTGAGGCCAGCGTGCCCAGCTGTCTCATGTTGCGGCCATGCCCTTCCTGACACGGTGGACAGTCCCCTGAGAACTGTAGGCTAACATGAGTAGCTCTCACGCTGCTCCCTGTTGGCTATTTTGTCTAAGAAGGCCGCATGGTAAACCGCATCTCAGTCCCAGCACCCCAGAAAGGGATGGGGATGCAAGGACCCAGACAAAAGCCAGGTGTCCCAGGGTGTCCAACTGTTTGGCTTCTCTGGGTCACACTGGATCAAAAATTATCTTGCACTCCATGTTTAATAGTGAACACCAAGCAGTGTTCAAATTCTTTGTAAAAAATAAATGTCACACCGCGAGCCATGGAGCCAGTGAGCAGAAGCTTGGGGCGCATGCCGTATGTTTGGATGTGTCTACTTCATAGACAGACACATCTATTTCTGCTGTGCTGGTCGCAGCCCATGAAATTATTTCACCACCCACCATCGGGCCTCATCTTGCTATGTGAAAGGATCCCACGGGGGCCACCTCTTAGCCCCAGGATTATGACAGGGTGACCATATGAGAAGTCACTTCTATATGCTTGGAACAAGCCAGGCTGAAGATAGCAGCCGATCTGTGACCTGCCCACTGGAAGGAAACAGCAGCAGCTCTCGCAAAGCCGGCAATAAACAAGTAGGGCTAGGTTGTCTCAAGAAAAGAGATCTCCAGAGCACCAGGGAGGCCTCTTCACTCCCTTCTTCCTCTCTTCCCCACTCCCCACAGCCCAGTTCCTCAGTTTCCACCCTGCGGCCAGGCTGACCTGTCTGTGTCTAGAACCTCCTCCCTTCCCTGCTCACCGCCTGGCTGAACTCCATTCCAGCTCCAGCCACAGGGTACCAGTCCTTGCTGGCCCTGTTAGAGCTGAGAGCCCACAGTTACGATGTCTGAGGACCTCTAGGAGAGGCTTCTTCGTGAATCGCCTAGAGGCTGCCCTTTGGCCCGGGTCATTACTAATGGGCATGGGCCCTGGGATCTGTGGACTCCGGTTCTTTGTTTGCGTGCTTTTTAGAACACAGCCCATCTTAAGCATGTCATTTTCATTATGTGAGATCAGCATTTAGTTTCAGCAATGGAAATGCCAACTGTAATTATTTTCAAGGAGTCTTGATGGCTCTGGGAATAAATCAATATAAATAATGTTTTCATAAACCCTGAATCATATTTCTAATAGCATTATATCTATAATTTTAATATTCAAAACAATTTTTCTTCACATCTTAGCAATTAATTGTTGCCAAGTGTTCATTTTTTCTTGTTGTTTTGTTTCTCTGAGCTGTCAGCTCAGAGCCTGGGGTGGGGTTGTGACACAGCAGCTTCAGGACCATATCCACGATCCCCAAATCATGCCTAGCATTACTGCCCAGCAGATCAGGCTTGATATGACTCTTTTCCAGAAGATGGTCCCCACTCTCTCAGCCTTTTTAGTGGTTGCCCAAATGCCAGTTCTGGACACCTCACACCCCACCACACAGCTGGCCCCTCCTACACACACCCATGCTCACTGTTCCCAGCTACACCTACTTCAGCAGGGACTCTGTGTGGCTTGTCTGCTTTGTGCCACTCACTTTCAAAACACCGACTGTGACCAAGGGCAGGTGTCACGAGTGGGGTTCCAAGCTCTGGCTGGTGCAAGGTGCAGAGTGATTGCCATAGATTTGAGCAGAACTGACTGTCCTTCAAACTCCGGTGTAGGGCTGCTTCAGGAGATGCCCTAGTACCCACAACAGACCTGACCCCAAGGCTTGCACAAGACCTCTCAGACCTTACTCCTCAGGCCAGCAAACCTGCAAAGGCACATGGGAAATCGAGTATCTATGTTTTGGTGTCTCTGCTCAACACAGAGCAGAGCCTGATACCCGGCATGAGATATTCTGATGATGCCGAGAATCACGGGAAGAGCCAGGCTCTGTGTCCGGCTGCCCTACCCCTTCAAGCTGCTGTGAGGTGGGTGTTCCTCCAGTCAAGAATGTCCAGATGCTCAAACCCTGCATCTAACTTCTGTCCAGCAGGGAGATGATGGGGCCAGCAAGAGGCATCTTGGGGCCCTGCAGCAGTTCTTTTTCTCAGCGTGAGCACATCACTGGTACTCTGGCTTTGACAACTGGCCTTTTGGGAAGATTACAGAGTATGACCCGGTGCCAGGGTCTGAGCCCTTTGGAGCCACTGGGCTGGCTTTTGCCTCAGCTGCTGCTGACCTCTACCCAAGACCTTGAGCCTATAGCAAGCTTCAGCTGATTCAAAAGAAGGTCTTGGAAATTCCCTTTAGTGCAACACCTTTGCTTTCACAAGTGAGGCTTCACTTGGGATTCTCCAGAAGACACCAGCGCAGCTTTCTCCCTGGGCTCTGCTCAGTCCTGGGAACCAATAGTTGCCACTATGGGGTAGACAATGAATGAATGGATGGATGGATGGATGGATGAATGAATGAATGAATGGTTAAAGATCCTAACCCCCTAGTCCAAGATGGCGGGTCTGACAATCTCAGTAAGGACTGGGAGTCAATCAATGGATTATGAATGTGGAAAGTCTGTGACTAGATTACTCCTTCTCTGTGAGACTTGCAGGGGAGGGGTAAATGTTGAGGAAGGGAAGGGGGTGGTGAGGTAACTTCCCAGGTCCCTCTCTGGGAAGGGTCTCTGAAGATGTCCCAAGAGTCAGGACTGGACACCAAACAAAGAGAGCAGGAGACGACCGGTCTACTAAGCCCTGTGCACTTTGTTCCAAGGGCTCGAACAAAGGCGTCCAATTGTCCCCGGGTACGAGACGACCGCAGTGAGGACTCAGGAGGCCCTTCTTTCCAATTCCATTCCTTCTAACAAGAAGACAAACACTCCTCTAGTTGACCTGTTACATGGCCACTGCACCAAGAGCTATCAATTCACATCATTCCTAAGCAAGATCTCCAGAGAAGAGCCCTGCACCCCGAAGGTCATGTCTGAAATGTCCAGGCGAACACATATGCTTCACTAGACAATATTTCCAGCACCCCCCAAGCTCTCCCTGAGTTTCCTCTCAACAGCTGCACTAACCAACCCCACCCCACCTCCTTTACTCCAGGTCTGAAGCTCCCGCCCACCTCAACCTCCCCAGCTCCAGCAGACACAGAAGCCTCCAGCAGGAAGAGAGGTGTGACTGGATTGCAGGGTCTAGAGGAAGAGGAGGAAAAGGAGGAGAGAAATGGAGCGCAGAGGGAGTGGGGTCATGGGGGGTCAGTGGGCTGGGGTGGGATCAGGCAGGCTGCAAGGATGGCAGCCTTCTGAGCTGGCTTACAAAAGAAGCCAGGATGGGATGGGAGCAGGGGTAGTTGGAAGGGCTGTCTGATCCCAAGGACAAGGTCCTGGGCTCCCTGCTGTGTTTTCCTGTACAGGGGGCCTGGGGGTAGGGATGCTGCCAGGGCCAGCACTTCCGCTCACTGGCCTAGGCCTACCTCAGAGGGACTGATGGGCAGTGCCTAAAATGGAGCTGGGGGATAGGGAATGGGGAACTGGCCTGTGGCTCAGAGTAGTTACAAGTACTCCAAAGACACAGACCTCCTTCCCTTCTGCCAGGACCAGCTGACTGTGCAGAGGGGTGCCTGGATCAGAGCCATGTGTGAGTGAGCCCCAACCCTGACTTGTTGGGGTAGATGTGGTGTGAGCACCAGCCATCTCTGGTATCTGATACTCAACTTGGGATTCTGGTGGCTCTTGGAGCCTCCCAGGGCTGCCCAGCTCCAGGCAGGCTTTGGGAGGGCCATGCTAGGTTGTCCTTCCCCCGGGATGAGGAAAGGCACTTGTAGACTGGTGGAGATCCTGGACCTTTGCCGCCTCCAGCTCTCACTTGGGCCATTCCCTCCTCTGACAGGAAGGCTGAGACTGCAGTGATGGCAGAAGGATGTCCCCAGCCTAGAGCTGGGACCCCTCACTGGGCCAGTCCTGCCTACTGAGGCTCCCTTGCTTTTCAGGACTACCATCCATCCACTCCTACATTGCTCTCCTTGCCTCTGCAGCCACTGCCCTCACCTGAAAGCCCATAACGGGGTTCTCTTGCCCTCTATCCCCACTTTAAGGTACTAAGGACACTAGAATAGGGCCATGCCCATCATCAGGGGCCTGCTTACAGATCCTGCCTTCCCTGGCCCAAGATCTGTGCTGATTCAGGCCCAGCACCACCATGAGGTAGCCCCGAGAAAGAGCTGTGCTGGCCAATCCTACCTAGGGCCACACACCCAGGCACCCTCGAGAGTGTCTCTGGTCAGTTCCTCTCTGGGGTTAGGTCATGAACACTCACCCGGGGTCTGAACTTCCTCCAGGCTCTTCTCTGGCCTCCACTTCCCAACCTCCAACCCCCAACTAAGTCCTAATTCCACTGCCCCTTTTCCCCCCAAAGGAAAGCATGTCCAAAAGGAGATGTCAATCTTGGCCATTTAACTTATTCTTAAGAGCTGCAACAGCCATGCGTGGAGCTCCTGGAGACAGCTCAGCTCCTCCCTGGGAAACAGCCTGTCCAGAGCAGCAGATGCTGGCTTCTTCCCTCTTGCAACCTCCCTGCTGGAGCCCCCTTTTCCACCTGACTGGAATGCATAGCAGCAGCTCCTGAGTTAGGATTCTGAGTGTGTAGGACAGGGTGTGGCTTCAACCAGAGGCCCCCTGTTCCCTTGACCTCGGTGAGACCCTCCTGCCTGGAGACCCGATTCTCCTTATCTGTAAAGCCAGGGCAGCAGGTCTCTCGCCTCCCATCACACCCTCTAGCTGCAGGAGTCAATTCATTTTTGTTGGGGATATGAGCCCCCTGTCCTGGGGGAACTTGGCTGAGGATGTGACACCAATGTATGCCTGAGTGACGGGTCCCTGCCTGAGACACAAGATTCAAAAACCTTCTGCTCCTTCCTCCATGGTTGTAGAAGAAATCCCAGGTGCTCAGTGGAGAAGGCCCTAGAAGATGCTCAGATACTGTGGGTGTACACTCAGTAGGGCTGGCTGCCAAGACTGGCCCCTATCTGCTTGGGGGAGGGGTCATGCTGCACCCTCCTCATGGCTCAGCTGCTGCCTGGGCTTCCTGCAGAGAAACAAGTGTTTTGAGGAAGGATCAGGAGCTCCATAGATCTTGCAGAGGAGCTGGGCCTCTCAGTGGCCTTTCCTCTGATCGGGGTGTCCTGAGGATATGTGTATGGGAAGTGATGGGTAACGCCCCCCAGCAGAAGTGGGGTGCTCTCTGGGTGTTAGGTGGGCAGTTGCAAGGCTAGTTCCAAGGGTGTCTCTATGGCTGCTGACAGTCCTTGTTTGTCCCTTAGCTGGCCCAGCTGACTCTGGGACAGATGTCACAGGTGCGCACAGCACTTTCCCGCTCATCTAAGACTCAAAGAAAGACAGGGCTTAAAGTAACAGTGAAGCTGTGCTAACAGCTGGGTGGTCCTCTCACTGAGGCCCAAGCCCTGGGCCTGGGCCAAGGGGCCTGTGGGGACAGCACAATAGGACCAGGAAGGCTTCACAGACCATGCACAGACCACCATGCTTTGTACTATGTGACTCAACTAAGGAGGCCAAGAAGAGACCAAAAGAAGTATGTTCTGGGTGGGCAGGGGCAGCTCTGTATGTATGTAGGGTGTTGTTTAGCAAAACGGCCCCTCCTTCTTCCCAGGAGGAGGAAGCAGGTAGCAGGTGAGGAGAGCCTCTTCCCAGGACCACTGAGACCATGGCTCTAGGCTTGGCCTGCTGCGCAGCTCAGCCTACAGGTCTGGAGCACAGCGAATGTAGACTCTTGAAATCAGTGCTTCCATAACTCTGCACAGATGCAAAGCCTCTATCTGCTCAATAAAGCTCTTTCAGCATCTTGTCAGATCATCCATCCACCCGGCAGTTGCCAAGGCAGGTAATGTATCTCCATTTTACAGTGAGGACATGGGCTCCTGTGCTGGGGGGGGGGGGGTGGGGGGGGGGGGGGGGGCAAGGGCACGGTCATTGTCCCTTTCAGTTCTCCAGCTTCTGCTTTGTTCTCCCTGAACGTGAACTGGAGTGTGAAAGAAGTGTAAAGAGGCTCATCACGCAGGCGGAGACAGACAGAACACGGGCCACGGGACGTAACGGGGTGGACGGTCTGGAGGAGCGTAGAGCCACTTGGCTCTTCCCAGTATCTTTGTCTTCACTGTGTACCAACGACTCATTTTCTGCAGAGAATGAAGACAAATCACTCCACTCCAGAAGCCTCCGCGTAGCGTCTCCTTCCTTCTGCGGGGCAGGAAGCTTTCACTACAAAGCATTCACATCACAGATGGCCTGCCATATGTCACCTCCCCCAGCTATCACCTTGTAAGCAGATTCTGTCAGGTTTTAGGAGTAAAAGCTTAATTAACAAGTGCTGTGTACAATTATGTACTTAATTATCAACTGCTCTTATTTCTTTGTTGTTTTTTTTTGTTTGTTTCAAAAGTTTGGTAACAATTACAGGCAACTGTCCCTAAATGCAATTCCTCTATCTCTGCCTCTATTTTATGTTTGTTCCCTCCATTCTGTGACTGTGTAACTACTTTCAGATTGCTGGAGTGGGCAGGCCTCTCCCACCCCCATCCCTCCACCCCAAGATCCACTGCATAGGACACAGTAGACCTCACTTACCCCACAGGTGGCTCAGACAGGCGTGCTTTTTAGGAAGATGTGGGTCTCCACCTGGCTGGTGGGGCCCCTCTCTCTTTCATCCTCTACCCCGCACCCCTGCACTGTGGTCCCTCCTGTAGGCCAGCACAGGTAGTTACACTAAGATGGATGCTGAGGGAGAGGTCAGGAACTGCTGAGGACAGGCCTGCAGCAGGTGTCGAGAGGTGCGAGAACAAAAAAGCAGAGGATTGGTTGGGCCTTAAGGATAGAGCAAAGCAAATAGGAAGGACTCTCCTGGCCTGACCACCAAGCCCAGCGCTTGGGATAGTGTTTGGACTCGTCCTGAAGCAATTCTGTTTAACAGCCACCCAACCCACGGAAGGGAAAGCCAGACTACCCAGTGGCCATCTTTGAATACCTCTGTCCAGGGGCTTTATTCTCTTTTGGGAAACCCCACTAGGCAGTCAAAGACTCAGTTGTCAGCATACAGTGATAGAAGTGGCCCCCAGCAGACAGTAGGCGTTTGACCTTTGAGCTACATGGCAAGCCAGCCTTTCTAGCTACCCAGACAGCAAGCAGAGGGCTGACCACAGGCGTCTGGGCTGGCAGGCAGGTCCCTGGGGCTCCCAGTTCTCCAGTGCCCTCCTCACCATGCCACCAGCACAGCTGAGGCTGGATGCAACCTGCAGAGAGGCCTGGGATTGGGGCCGCGGGAGGGGTGCCGGCGCAAGGGCAGAAGAATTGCAGAATCAGATCGCTGCTTCCCTTCTTCACAGGTCCAGTGGTCTCAGGAACAAACTGAGCTGCAGTTATGCCCAGCAGCACGGCAGCCAACGCCTTCAGCTGGCCCTTCACCAGGTGGAAGTGCCCTCCTCAGGTTATGGATGCCACGCCTCCTCTCTGCGATCAGTCTCCTCTGCGTGTGACCCCTGCTGAATTTCAGGGCTGGCCTGGGCTCTGCCAGGTCCCCCACGCAAGTTTGTGTTCTGCAGACACCCCATCTCCTGTTTCTTAGAGAAGAGTCCACTAGGTGCCAGAGGACCAGTTTGACTCTGTCCTATCTTCCTGATAATCTGTCCCCAGGGTCTAGGACAGTGGTGCTTCAAGCATTTGCCAGACTCACAACGTCTAACAGACACCACAGCTGCTGATTCACTATGCTCACAACTCCTAAAGCCGGTTGGCCGACCTAGAGCAGAGGGCTACGGCTCCCAGCAGACCCGAGGGCAAGCCAACCCCACCGACACAGGCATCCTGGGGTTAAGAAATGACTCAGGGCCAATGGAGTCTCCTCCTCAGAGACTGACCTGGAGATAGCTCAGGGCGCAAGGTCACTAAGTGGGGGTTCAAGTGGAAAAGAGAGTAGGGGGAGACGGGAGACAGGCCAGGGGAGGGACAGTGAAGGCAAGGGCGGGGCCACACAGCCTGAGGTGACAGGAAAGATTGCTCAGGCAGAGGCCTTCTCTGAGTTCCCCTGACTCAGTTGCCCCTGGGGACTTTCCAGAACTACCCTTGGTGGTCATTTTAGAGTGCTTGAGGGACCAGATTGAGGTAGGAGGGGAAGACACATTGTCATTCCAGCCCAGAAAGCAGAATGTGCCACCTTCAAAAGCTGAAGCTCACGGGGGAGAGTGGAGTGTGGCTCACCTGAACCGGGCTTGGGTGTTGGTGGAGCTCTTCTCCCTTGGGACTCTGGCTGGGGAGGCCAAGCAAGGCTTCGCGAGAGGCTTTGGCCTGGTGCAGTGTGGGAGAAGAGGGGAGTGCTGTTGTCTGAAGGGTGCTGCTGGAGAACAGTTTCTGGCCGCAGGGTTGGCTTGGAAAAGGTGGGAAGTGGACCCCCAAAGCCCCAGGGCTGAATGAGAACGCCATTCTCCCTGCGGGAGGGAAGGAGGGTAGATACTTGTGATGCCCTCTGTCACTTCTGAGGATTACATCTTTGTGACATTGTTGCCTCGGTTCATCTGGACTTTCACCAGTAAATACTCAGCAAATACACGGCCAAGTTGCTGAGGGGAACGAAAGCAGAGCACAGCACAGCGTGGGCCACCCCGGACCAACCACAGATAAAGCTTCCGTCATCATACACCTACCCCATCCTACTTCCTCCCAGGGAAGGGAGGGTGGCAGACAGGAAGAAGGGGGCTAGGCTTGGGCCACCTTCCGTTCCTGTGTCCCGTGGCCTGGAATGCCCCTCTGAGCACAACACTCCACAGCTCAGGCTCTTTTCTCTTCAGTCTAGGGCTTTTCCTCAAAAGGAACAGCCCGCCCCGCCCCGCCCCGCCCCGCCCCGCCCCGCCCCGCCCCGCCCCTTATTTTCATACACCTGCTAGTGTCGCTAGGAAGGCCTTATGAAATGTTGGTGAGGGGCAGGCAGTGACAATCTGGGAATTGCTAGAGAAACCTGAAAACTGCCTTCTGTGTAGAGGCCCATGAGAGGGATGGCCACTCACTTCCTGAGGCAGAGTGCAACTTCTTCCAGACTGGGGAGAAGCTGGTATGCACTGAAGGAGGGAACACGCTGCCGTGCTTTCTGGGGGCACCCGTCACTTCTACATCCTCACCCCAGGCCTCCAGCCTCTCCCACCTCTGTTCCTTTCATCCTGGCCTGTCACCACCACATCTGGAGTGGTGCTCCACTCTGAGCTACTGCACCACATCTGGAATGGTGCCCCACTCTGAGCTACTGCACCACATCTGGAGTGGTGCCCCACTCTGAGCTACTGCACCACATCTGGAGTGGTGCCCCACTCTGAGCTACTGCACCACATCTGGAGTGGTGCCCCACTCTGAGCTACTGCACCACATCTGGAGTGGTGCCCCACTCTGAGCTACTGCACCACATCTGGAGTGGTGCCCCACTCTGAGCTACTGCACCACATCTGGAGTGGTGCCCCACTCTGAGCTACTGCACCACATCTGGAGTGGTGTCCCACTCTGAGCTACTGAGACCGCAGCTCATACTGGCTGAGTTGCAAGATTTCTGTTGCCATGAAAATATCAGGGCACCCCAGGAAGGGAGAGGGGGCTGGGAGAGAAGTGCGGCTACCTCGACATTTGAAAGTTTGTTGCTCCAGGCTCCTCTCCTGCCACGTGATGGACCCCTGCATCTATGCCAAAGCCTCTCGCGAAGACTGGCTTGGCCTCCAGTCAAAACCAGCCATTCCCTCAAATGACTGTCTCCTCAGGGATCATAAAGTGGTCACCGTTCCCCCTCTCCCAACCGCACCCATTCGCCAATTATCTTTCTAGTTAGAGTGTAATTACTCTCAAGCCCAGGGCGCCTCACTACTGGGTGCCAGGACTCAAAACCCATGTCTCCCCACTCTGCTATTGGCACCCCAGAAGCTCATGCCTGCAGCCCCTAACCTCTCTGGAGTCTTTAGAGTGTACCGTCCAACTAAGAATGGCCTAGATGGGTTCTGGAGCCAGGAGCAGGAAGGGCGGGCTAGGGAGCAGGCTTCTATACCTGGGTGCTGGGGCAGGTGGAAGGTAAGGGGATAAGAAAGAGCAAGTCTAACTTCCAGCCCGGCTAGCCAGACCCACGCACAGTGGACTTTTAAGGAGCTTTCACGGAGACCTTTGACTCAGCAGGTGTTCATCTGAAAGAAGAGCCTGAGGGGTGGGCGTGCCCCCTTCCAAGGAGGGTGAATCCAGCCACCCTGAAGATGTCCCACATGGAGAAAGGGTGGGGGTGCAGTGTACAGAGAGAGGCCTCTTGGCTGCCAGTGTGCAGGGTTCTTTGGGGACAGGGGTGGAGGCCCATGGAGGCCCCAGGAGGCCAATAGAGGTCAGAAATCTTCGTGGGTTGACCCAGCTCTCAGGCAAGGATGGGTGCAGGCATCAGCCACTAGGTTCCGGTCCTGTTGGATGCACGTGTCTTCCTCAGGCTCTATTCCTGTTCCAGGGCTGCTTTCCTTCTGGGCTCTTCTTGGTCAGCACTTCTCTGCTCTCCCGAGCTAGTCAGTCTGTCCGATCTTCTTGCTGACCTCACCAGTTACTTTTTGGTGTTAGGTCAGTGAAGAGGTCCTCTGGGGTATGCTGGGGTCTCCATTGCTCATTCTGACTAGATGATTCTTTGTGACTCAAAACATAGTCCCTGTTGTTCTCAAACTCTAGAAAGTCAGGGCCAAAGATAAGACTTTGGGAATGGCCCGGAATCCTGGAAACCTTGGCAAACTGCCACCCTTGAGAGCTGAAACTAGGCCCTGCCTCCTTCTCACTCCATCAAAGCACACATGAGTTTCTTGACATGCAATTAGCGAGTGTCTTGCCGAGTTATGTTTGTGAATGTACCAGGCTGCTAACAGGATCAAGTACAAATTAATGGGACATCTCACAGCATTATGAGAGATGACCTGGCAATTTCCCCCACCTCTTCACAAGAGGCCCCCGGGGAGGAGAGACGCAGGTGCCCAGGGCTGGCTGGCCAGCAGGTATTTAGAGGTGGGACAACCAGAAAAAGAATTGTTTCAAGGGAACCAAGACAAGGCAAAGCAATGGGCTTCTGCCGCCCACTCTCAGGTTACTTTGTGCCTCTTAGCATAGATGAGGAGCAAGGCAAAAGGTCACCTTTGAAGGTTCAGTCAGTCCCAGGTCCCAGTCAAGGGGAGGGTACTCCAGTCAGAGGGAACTCCAGGCCTCATAGGGGTCACAGCCCCTGGGGACAGCCATGGAAGGGTCCCCTAGCCCTCTGGTCTAGGAGCCTGCTCTGCCCAATTTGGTCCCAAGAGGTAGTCATTCCAAGGCTTTCCAACATCAGCCTCCCCCCGCTCCTTGCCATCCTAGACCTGAGGCTGCCATCTTGGCTCCCTTTGCTCCTGGTCCACTGGTTTTAGAGAGCAGAGTGCCCTCTTCACAGATCGGCTCCTCGGCCAGCAGAGATCAACGTGCCAGGAAAAGTCAGCACACTTGCATGAATAAACAGAAGATCTTGATGGTCAAGAGGGGGCTGGGAGGAAAAGGAAGCAGACAGCTCTGTCTGGAACAGCTCCGAGTTGCCACTGGCCTCGTCAACATGGGGAGAAAGACTCATGACCCAGGCCAGCTATTTTAAAACCCACGGTCACATTTATCCCTGGCTGACTGGCCTTATTCTCTGGTGGCGAGAGGCCCACTAAGCAGAGCCGCTGAAGGCGGGCTTATTGTTCATCTGCCTTTGGCCTCCCTGGAGTGCAAGACTCCAGACCACTCCCTTCATGAGGTGTCCAGTCTGTCATCCTGCCTTACCAGTTTGCAAGCTCTGAGGACAGGAGCTGGAAGCGGGTGCCTGAGCCAAACGCGGAGTGCCTCAGCGCTAAAGCACACAGCCAGGACCAGAGGAACTGGCTTCCTTGGCTCCGCTCCCAGCAGTCCAGACCCACAGCAGTCAACCAGCAGAGAAACAGCAGAGGGGCGAATGAATGGCTTCGAGAGGAGGCCGGTGGCCCAGGGTTCCTTCACCTCGAGTGACCATAACTCTGGCTTGAATAACCATGTGTCCACCTGGGGACCATCACCCTCTTGACCCCACTGCCAAAGGGAAGCACTTGGTGGTGTCTTGTTTGCAGAACTTGGCAAGGACATGGTAGCTTGGTAGGACACTCAACCGCCAGGCTGACAGGGCCTCCAAACAGCTCATTTCTGTACTCTGGCCACTAAAAGCTCCATCCTGGCCCTTAAGGAGAATGGGGGAATCCCAGCTAAGCCAGTGTTGTAACACAAATCTTAAAAGGTCTTATTAATAATAATAAAAAAAAAAACACCATGGAGCCAGATATTGGGGTGAAAGCTGAAAGATCAGAGAACAAGCCAGTCTCATGTTCTTACCTCTATTAAACCCTCAGCTTTGAGAGACTTCCTGTTGACTCATGTCTTCTTTATATACCTTTCTGTGTCCAGCCATCTTACTTACTTCCTAGTGCAGGGATTAAAGGCGTGTGCCACCACGCCTGCCTCTGTTCCCAGTGTGGCCTTGAACTCACAGAGATCTGGATGGATCTCTGCCTCCTGAATGCTAGGATTAAAGGCGTGTGCTACCACTGCCTGACCTCTATGTTTAACACAGTGGCTGGCTTTGCCCTCTGATCCCCAGGCAAGCTTTATTGGGGTACACAATATATCACCACACAGTGCAGTGACAGTGAAAGTTTCTTAGGGCAGGGGCTCTCTTCAAAGTGTGGGTAATAGGACTGGGGCTTGGTCCCTCTGAAGTACCAGGAGGGAGGGACGGGCTGGTGGCCATTCTCAAGGAGTACTGGACATGAGCAGGGCTTTTCCAAAGGGCCAACACACTTCGATTCTTATTGCTCTGGGAAGTTCCCTGAATCCTTAAATTCTTGTGTAAGTCACTTCAAAACTTGATTCCTTTAGAGCTGATACCTAGCTTAGGTTGGCCCATTCAAGGAGGGGAGGGACCCTATAGGATGAGAGGCAGCAAGAAGAAAAAATTGCTAGAAGCTGGCCCAGTGGGCTGAGACAAGTTATATCCCACAAAGGTACTTTGCCGAGTCTGGGCTCTAGATTGGCAGCTGGCCCTCCGGAAGCTGGGTTTCCTTCCACAGATGCGGAAGCTAGCACATCTAGCTTGGTGATCAGAGCTCTTCAAGGCTCCAGGGCAGTCCTGACAGTAGCCCTGGGAGACCACAGCTCTCTACTGCAGATCTGTGGATGTCCTTTCTCAGAATGAGCGGAGGACAGAGCAGTTTGGACTTGGGGCTGATGAGCCGGGAGCAGAATGGAGCTCTGAGAGTTTCCTCCTCTGGGAGATTGCTGGGGGACAGATGAGTTAAAACTAAGGATGCCTGTGGTGACTGGGGAACCTCTGCGACCCTACATGGTCTGCTGTAGTCCTCAAATCACTAATCTGTGGAGTTGGCAGTTTTCTCCAAGTTTTAGGCTTGCTTTGCATATAGGCCCCTGACCTAGAGAGGTGGGTATCAGGAAGCCATAGGACCTCAGGACTCACGGTAGCTGGAAAACGGTTATTGGTGATCACCCTGCTCAACTAGTAATAGTCACAGCTCTACAAGTCAGGGGCATGTGGAAATTTATTAAGTAGTGTCATGCCCATTATTCTTATCGGTGCTTACCAAGGGTAAGCTTTGAGGTGGGCAAGAAACAGCAACTGGGTCTCAGAGAGGTAACTTGTCCAAGGGCATATCATCACTGGAAGACCCAGCGGTGGGGTCTGTGTTCAAAGCTCTCATCTCTTCCTGCACCAAGCTGCAAAGTGGTAGTCCCCAAGGAGATCCCTCAGATCAACAAAGAAAGAGTCACAGGACTGAGGATGCCTGAGAACACTCATTTCCAGGCACCTGCCTCTGTGTTCAAACACATTGCAAACATAGCCTGGAAGGACATGACAGGAACCCTCTCTATCTGCCACTTGCCTTCACCTTTGAACTTTGTAGATGGGAGACAGGGCACTGGATGTGCCTCAGGCTCCTGGGAGCAATTCAAATCCATCACTAGTAAGGAAAGGGGGGTGATGGCCGGGCCCTCTGGCTCCCATGGAGGCCTGTAGGACAGCTGTTTTTCAGGACTATGGACGGCGGCCTGCATTGATGAATGAGCCCGGCAGAGTGGAAAGCTCCTGCAAACCCAGGCATAGATTCTGAAATCATGGGTCTACCTCCCTGCCTCTAGAATGTCATCTCTCCATGTCACAGCCTTGGGTCAGTTAAAGCAGGTGTCCTTTGGCCTGGAAGTCTTCACCCTCTGGGATCTCCTGGGTGGGGAGGACCTTGGAAGGGTGGGTACCAACAGACTGAATTTCCAAGTTCTAAACCCTAGTGAGGATAATGAGATGGTTTCGAGAAAGACTTTGATCTTGAAACAGGTAGTCCTAGATCTAGGTCTTGGATTTGCCACTGACTAGCTGTGTGACCTTGAGCCAGTCCCCTAACAACCCTCAGATCCCTCACCCCACCCCACAGAGTCTCTGTAAGGATCAAATGAGATAAAGGGTTGGCAGGCACTTTGCCGCTATAAGGCGTTGGACAGTGGACTTGAACTTGATTCCAGGGCTTGAGGTCCTGAGGTCTGAGGAGGCCAGGTGCTTTCCCAGAGAACAGATGCAAAGAAGGTCGGAAGACAAGTTTCCTTTACTGTCTCACCTTGATATGGGGACAGGGGACTTTCCAAAATTCTGGGGTTGCCAGCCTGGCTGAGAGCTGCTCAGTGTGGTGAGGCACCCACTGAGCTGTGGGAAATGAAGCTTCGCTGGCCGCACCACTCCCCCAGATCTTTTACTGCATGACATAAATTACTATCCTGTTTTATTTTCCTTTTATAGCCTCTTCCAGGCCATTTCTGGCAATTTACTCTGCTCTGGGCCAACTATGTTAGAAACGGTTTCCTGGTCTTTATCTTTCTCTGTCAACACTTGGATCTTCTCAACTGACCCAGCAGCTGGAGGGCAGCTTCCACAGCCACCTGTTGTTGGAGAAAGCATCAGAGCCAGGAATGCAGAGAGATACCAAGGAATTAGAACATCTGGTACCGATCCGATCCTCATGTGGCTCCCAGACCCCATTTCTACAGCAGGGCCTCTTCTGGGGGGCTAGCCAGTGCTTCAGTGCAGCCAGCCCCCTCAGTGGGAGGGGGTGTCAGGAGAGAGACTGCCTCGGTGTCATTGTCAGCAACCTGTGGTACTACCTCAGTGACAAGAGGATGTTGGGGCTAGCCTGGGGTTCTGGACCAATGTTTCTATTTTAGTTCTGGTTTGGCCCAATGCAAATCCCTTCCTCCAGCTGGGTGTCAGTTTCCTCATTTGTAAAGAGGAGGGGACAGTCCTAGCTGGTAGTGCCACTGCAGCTCTGCACACCAACTACTACCTCAGCTTGTCTGCCGTGGGCGCCTGTGGCCCCTGAATGTGGTGTCAACAGTCAAGCACAGCCTTCTAGTTTTTAAACACAGCTTTGGCTTTTCCTAGGGGCAATGGCTTGGGGAAGATCTGAGTGATGCTCCAGATGCTGGGAGACAACATCCGATGGAGTTCCTGTGCCCTGATTAAGGCAAAAGCAAAGCAAGCTCTCCTGCTATTATTGGACTAGCAGAGGAACTCTGGTCAGTACAAGTGGTCCTCCATGTAAGCCAGCCCACAGCTGTGCTTTCAGATCGACATCCAGAAATGGTCTAAAGGAGAGAACCCTACACATCAAGCGGGTGATGCAAGAAAAGGGCCAGATGGAGCAAGAAGAGGTCCACCTTTGCCACGCCAAACAGAAGGCAGGAGCTGGCCACCTACATGAAACATCCCAAGAGCTACACAGGACAGGAGAAGCGGACGGTTGGGTCTTGGGTGAAAGCAGAGAGAACGATGTTGAAGCTGAAGGATCGGAGGAAGGCTGTTCCTCTCTGGGCTCCAGTCTCCTCATCTCTAGAATAAGGAGGTTGGGCTAGACATGCTCTACCCACCCCCTGCCATCCAACTGTCTCAGAATGGCCAAGACAGCCAACTCAGTTAAAAGAGGGAACAGAGGACATGAAAGGAAGAGGGATTCCTGACTTCACAGTACCTCAGAGAACATCCCCAACTACAGAGGACAGAATAGAATCTACACTCGGTCTTACCAACAAAACAGATTTAAATGCTATTTTCTGGGTTTTGTTTATATTAAAAAAAGAAAACTTTAAAAATTAAGAGAGACAATTCCCAGGGCGAGTCACTGGGCTAGTGACGGTCCTCTACTTGGTACTCTGGAGCAGGTGAGCCATTCCTGCCTTGGCATGCTCAACTTAAGGGAACCACTGAGATGCAGCACACTTTTGATTTTCTTTAAAAAAATTTTCATACTTTGCATGACTTTTGTGCCAGAGGTTGCAAAGGACTGAGGGGCAGATATGGGCTTGGGAGATGATGGCTGAGGCATTTTACAATTTATCAAGATTCGAGTACAGGCCCATCTTTTTTTTTTTTTTTTCAGACAGGAATTCCTTCCCTTGAGTTTCTTAAATTTACTTAAGAAGTTTATTAATCAATTAGTGGCCACCCTGGGGCAAGACCATCTCTAGGATAGCAATTTGAACAGTTAATGTGAGATCAGCTCAGGACTTCAAACATGGCCGAGAGCTGCAGGAGACCCCAAATGTGTCTGTGACTCTCACTCCTTTGGGTGGAGCAGAGGCTTGGAGAGAGCTCGTGGAGGTCTGTCTCCAGAGACACCAGGCCCTAAGGAATGAGTGAGTTTTCAATCAGTGCAGCTTGGGACGTGGCTGGATTCTCCTCACCCCCAAAATCTCCTTCCATCCCTAGCTGAAGCTTCTAACAAAACCCCCACTTCCTCTCTTTGGGCTTCTCTGATTTTAGCAACCAGCTTTGATTTAGCTGTTCCAGCTTTTGTCTGAGAATAACCTGTTAAAGATCTAACCAAGGAAAAACTCACCCATCATTTGTATAGCACTTCACCCATGCACACACACACACACACACACACACACACACACACACACACACCCCTTGTGGGGTGAAGTTAATCTTGAATAGATTTCAATAGCTCACTGAGTCAGCAAAGTCCCATCTCCCGATGATTCTGGAAGGGGGTAGGGTGTGTTCAAGGGCATGAAGATCCTTAGCAGGTAGAGCTTCTGGGAGAATTCCTCTAATGTGATCTGGAAAAAGTGAACTGAGATCTGTAAGAATGAAGTTGTGTACTATTCAGTGTAGTGTACATGACATGAAGCTGGATGCTCTTGGGGGAAAAGACAGAGGCACAGCTCTTGAGTCATATACAGTCTTGCTGGGGTGGTTAGGCTGCCCCCAAATTCACTGAAGGGGTCTGAGAGATGTGACCAGCTGTGCTCCATTGCTTCATCTTGATCAAATCCTCCATTCCCTCCCTGACTTTGCTACAGCAGCCGCCAGGCCCCTCTGGTCCTGAGACACGCCAACAACCACAAGACAGTTCTGAATTCACTTTATAAGGAACACAACCCCTCTCTTCTTTAACCTACTCTCTAGCCTACTTTACTGCTTGTTTCCATGCAGAGCCCCAAGACCTCATTGGAGATCTTTCTGCTCCCTACTTCTTTGTGGCCAAAACAGAAATATCACAAATAACAAGACACAGACTCAGCCTCCATGGGTCTGGCCTCTCATGGTTTCTGACTTTCATCTGGAAGAATTGTTGGAGTTCAGTCCTCTACTTTTAATGCCCAGAGGAAAGATGGCCAAGACTGCCCTTGTCTTTTCTGTGCAGGAGGCTAGGTGGACCAGTAAGCTGCAAGGCCTGCATTCCAGGGTTATCTGGACTGCACCCTGACAAGAACTGCTTAGCTATGCATACCTCTTGCCTTCTATTTGAACCCAAACTTCATGTCAGGACCCCAAAGATGGACGTGAAGGTCACTGGACCTCCTTGTTCCTCTTCCCAGCATGGACACACTGAATAAATTTCCATCTTCTGCTTTTTTTTTTGTTGTGACTTTTTGGACCTCTTGAGGTCGATGAGCCTAAGCTTAGCTTGTGATGGACAGCCAGGGGCCCAAGTTCTGACCCGATACAAACATAGCCACAAACGTTTCTGCATCTATGGCAGTGTAAAAATGATCATTTCAGAGTCTCAAAACCTGCTCATTTACCGTGTGTTCCTTAAAACATCTTACTTAATAGGGCGACTTTGGGGATGGGGGAGGCAGGAGTGTGGCAGAGATGGGTGGCAGGCTGAGTGACAGCGCTTCCGGAGGCAAGTTCCACAACAGCACACCTGTTTGCCTCTTCTCCCACCATCTCTGGACTACACTGGGACCTTGGAGGGTGAGAAAGGCAGAGCAGGCAGAGTGGAGAGGACCAGACCCTCCTCCTGGGCAGGGGAGGGCTGTCTGGACCAGGAACATTAAAAGTCAGGCAGCCCATCCGTTTCTTGTGTCCAGAGGCTGCTGGTGGAGGAAGCAAAGTCCCGTGACTTCAAGGTGGATGGGAACAGGGCCTAAAAGTACTCAAAACTTCTGGCCAGGGCTTTCAGGCTAGTCGTTTGAAACGACACCAGCTCCTGGGACCACCCAATCCCCCTCTCTCTCTTCACTCAGTGCCGTGGAACAGGCAATTGTCAATTCCAGTTCAACACTTTGGAAGGTATCCACTATAGCCCACTCCCTAAGAGGTTTTTGGGCCTCAGGGACAATCTGGTGTGCCAAGATATCCGATTTAGCTGAGACCTCCACTAGAGTGCTGGATAACTTCCACGCAGTTTAATTCATGCTCTCTCACAGTGCATCAGGGCCCGTTCTGCAAAGCTCAGGGGGAGTTGTTCAGTCTGACAAAACAGGACAGAATATTTGAAATCAGGGATGTCTCGGGAAACTCTCTAAATTGGTTCTTGTCCCTAGCCTGGTTGTCCAGGGTAGCGGAGGGCTGCACACCCACTACCTGGGACTTCAGAGCCGAGTGACATAGAGGTTGGTGGAGCTGGAGGGGAGAGGGCGGGGCTCTGAAGGCTGGGTCGGCCCCACCCCCAGGCTCTCCCAACTAAGGCGGTTGGAGGCAGTTATGGGTGTGGCTACAGGCTGATTGACACTCCCCAGTCCCCGCCTCCGCTTTCGCACCGGTGATTGGAGGCAGCGAGAGGCGTGGTGTGGGCGGCTTGACCTTACACCCCCGAACTGGGAGGCGGTGAGGGGCGTGGCGCAGCAGGTTTGACCACACCCCCAGGCCCACGGCGATCAGCAGTTGGTGGCTGTGAGGGGCGGGGACAAAGGTGGCCACACCCACAACTGTTTTTTCTTGGGCGGTTGGTGCGCGTCTGAGTCAGGACGCAGCAGGCAGGGGAGATTTCACTTCTCTCTGCAGAGGAGATCGGGCTCCGCGCTATCCCCTAACGACGGCCTGCATCCCTCCACACGGCCTTTTTCGGGTTTCTTTCCTGAGAGGGGAAACTGTCTTTGATCCCCAGGACAGTCCGCACAGGAGCTCAGGAGAAAGCGGGGATCCCAGGACCTTTATCTGCAGGCCCAGCGTTTGTGGCTGCGCCTCCCTCTTAGTACCAAAGAGAGAGATTGAAATGCCTTTTGCTCAAACCTGCTGCTGTCCAGAGCCTCTTTTTGTTTAGTGGCTGCTGGTCGCAAAAATAAGATCCAGGATAGACGCCAGAAAGACAAGATTTGCAGACATGGAAACTCAGTGCAGGGCAGACTTTGCAGGACCGTCACGATAGATGTAGTATGTTGGGGTGGAGGCCTTTCACCCAGGGATGGAGGATCTGGGTCCCGTCCCTGGGCAAGCAGTCACTCCCCTTTCCCAAAGGTGTCGATACTGTGAGATACTCTGGGGATTGCGGTCTTATAGTTTCAAGGCTTGGCACCTCTGGGCATAGGGGTCTTATAGTTTCAAGGCTTGGCACCTCTGAGCATAGGGGTCTTATAGTTTCAAGGCTTGGCACCTCTGAATTCCGTCCGGTACACCTATGAGCCTTTTGAGGAAATGCTGGCATGAGGGATTGGGACACGGTGCCTAAGGAAGAATACAGGGTGCCCAGGGTAGACTGAGGTCAGCTCTCAGCCAGCAGAAATTAGTGACACAGGTCCGGGTCGGGACATGGAGAGAGACAGGGAAAAATCAAGGGACTTGGATCAGCCAACAAACTACACACATGCGTGCCAGGGGAAGGTAGGGGCACATGCTAGTCAGGGTGCTAAGGTGGAACTGGGATATCTTAGGATAATAGAATGGAGGGGGCAATGATCCACTATATTTAGGGACTATTTCCTGACCATGTGATCGGTGTGTCAGTGGAGTAGGGAGATTTGGGGCTTTACCCGATCGAGGCTAAGTAACTCAGAAATGTCGTTTACAGCTTAGAGGAAAATCTTTGGGACCCTGAGTTCCAAAAGTATGGGTGTAGAGCAGTCCCAGGTTTTTGGTGGGTAATATCTGGAAAGGGTTCCTTCCATTCCAATATTCTCTCAGAGGCAATAAGACACCGCGCCAATCTCCCAGAGAAGAAAGAGCCCGTGGGAGAGGGCCCCCGAGCAACCACTTGGCAGGCCCACTCCTTCCTTCCCTGGGTGTGCTGAGAGGGTGGCCAGGTGTCAGGCCATGATGACCTGAGCTGCATTTTTAAGACTTTGCTCGGATGATATATGTGGATACGTGCAAGGTTGCCAAGGACTTTCTTTCTCCTTAACATTCACCCATTTCTTGACTTTGAGGGGGTAGACTCCCCAGGGAAGTTCACCTATCTACCCCTCCCCCGATCTGGTTTTGAACTGACAAAATGGTTGGTGGTGATGATTTACATACTGGATCTTGGAAGGCCAAAACCATACGTGTGAAAGATCCACAACAGCAGTGGGAGGCCAGGGGCTACAGAGCTGAAGGGGGAGGTGGCGTGCATCCAAGAAAGGTGGGACGATTTGAACTACTGGGGAATGCAGCCTGGGCAGGTGCCGTTTGCTCTCCCTTTAGATAAATGAATATTTTCTAGAGAAAAAGAACCAAGGAGGTTCACTTCCTCACGAACCATGAAGGACTTCTGTATGGGCACTGTACCTTCCTGCTCCCTAAAATGTACTGTGTGCAGTCTGTGGCCTAATCAGCCTAAACCAAAGGACTAATATTCTAAAGAAAAGGGGCCATGGGAACCTGGCTGCTCATCCCCAAGAGACTGAGTCAAAAGGGGCTACCTTTAAGTCGGGATGACTAGTTTGAAGGGGCACAGCAGTGCTTGGGGTCCTAGCTTTTGGAGGGAACTCCTTGTTGAGACTTCCTGGGTTTTCATGCTCTGGACCTGTCCATGTGTCCCCTTACCCTGACTCCATTGTCCCAAGATGATTATGGTAGTCTTCATTTGAGCTTGTTTCATTGGCTGTGGCAGAAACTTTGGTTTCAACAATACCTCGGAATTAGAGCCTCCACAGGCCAGCAAGGACCGTGGACAATGTGATGCCATAGGAACCACAGGGCCATCACGAGCACTCAGTTGTGAAGTTTCAAGGCTCTGATGTAGATTAGTCAGAGCAGCCGATGTGAAGGTTGTATTCATGAGGAAAGCTTCTGATCCGCCTCTGTGGTGGACTCATCTTCCCTGAAGAGGCGTTCTGGAGACCTCCTGGCCCAGGCTTATAGCAGTGCCAGGTGCACTTGAACAATAGCTCCTGCCTTTGCTCACCTTAAGAAAAGAGCACTCTCAATAAGTATCAGACAAGACAACAGAAGTAGGCCTCCAAAACAGACTCAAGGACTATCAGAGTTCTGGACAGTGGTCACTGTCAACATCTGTGTAAGGACTGGGAGATTGGCAAAAGCTGGCAAAAGCTCAGGAGGCACTGGCATCCAGGGTGGTATTTACAGGCTCTGCTAGAGGGACCACACCACACTGGTTAGAGAGACAAAGTAGCTTGATGGGTCCCCATTTGTATGTTGGGGAAAACAGAACTTGAGATGTAGGACTCTTTGTGGACTTTTATGAACCCAGACCACCCATCCCTACTAAGTTCACATCACCCCACACAAACACAGCCTCCGTCACCAGCTAGTGAGTCCGGTGGTAGGCCTTCTTCAGGAATTTAGGCACAAAAACAGGATCGGAATCCGCCTAAGGAGGCTGAGGTACAAATGATATCACCAGTGGTCTAGGCAAGAACAAACCTCCTCTTGGCTGCCTTCCCCTAGATAAAGATGGACTCCAGAAGAGAATCTTGGCCCAGCACACCACAGGGTTTTAGCCACCAGTGAGTCATGGGTGGGCCTGGCTGTGGTAGGACTGAGGTTGGAGAGTTAGGGGGGGATGGGACAAACCACCTTCTGGAGCAGTTTGCCTCCCCATAACCCTGGTCTTTTCTGGCCCAACTGAGTCACTAGTGCTATAACATACTCCGAGGCACACAGCGACTTCTCGGCTATATAATTGGCTACAGTGGCAGTAGAAATCTGTACTTGGCAACACTCTTAGCTTGTCCTTCCTCTGCCATGGACAACTCCAGAGACCAGGAGACCAGGGTCTAGGAGGGGCTAGGAAGAAGAGAGCCTTGGAGGCAAAGCTTGCCTTTTTTCAGCCAGCTCTGGCTTTGCAAGTAGGTGTCAAAAGCAAGGCCTCTGACTGTGTGAGTCCTTCTCAGCTTTCCCCCCAGCATGTCCTAAGCTGCCTGGCACTCAGAACACTCTCGGGTGTGCTAAAGACTTGGGACTGTGCTGGCAAGTAGTCCCAAGTGTCCCCTTTCCCACCCAGTTCCAGAAAAGCATTGGGGAGGATCGGAGATGAGATCCATTGGCCTGAATGAACCTTTTCTTCATTTAGGATATCAGGAAGTCTTTTTGGCCCAGGAATATTTCAATAACACCACCTGAGCAAAGGTAACCCACATCTCACTGTGGGCAGGGAGCAGAGCCTACCTGAGGGCTGGTCTTTTCTGTTTGGACAGGAAGTCTAATTCCAATTAGACTTTTCCAGATGCATGGGAATAACAGCAGCAGAGGGTGTCTTGGCAGGACAGGGTAGAGCTGAAATGTAGGCTGCAGCAAGCTTGTTGGTGAGCCAGAAACGCCTGCAGTACAGGCTCAGGAGGAAGAGGATCCCCTGGCAGGGAAATAAGTAAACCTGATTGAATGAGTTGATGAGCAGAGGATCCCTGCCCAGTGATCCTTGAACTCTGCCTGTTGTCAGTAAATACATTGTATAGTAAATATTTGGAGGCTTGGGAGGAGACAGCCACTTAGAACATACATACCCATGCCTAAGCACAGAAAGCCATATTGCTTCCCTTGTTCTGTCCCTTGTCACAGCCTGTACCTCTCTACCCTACTCTTGTCCCCAGTAGGTAATCTAGAAGTCAAGGAGCCCTCCACTCTTGGCCCGAGCAGAGTACACACACACCTAAAAAAGATGGTGTCAGAAACTGGGCCATGTTAGACCACCTCTTAGGAGATGCCCATTTTCCTGCCCTTCAAACATGCTCTCCTGGCTTCATTCCCAGGAGCTTCCAAGCCTCTTGCCTCCTCGGCGTTTCCCTTTGGCGTGTGGCTTCTTTTGCAGACGTCCTTGCTTTCAACTCTAGGACTAGGACTCCCACCAGCCAGTCTTTTGTGTTCATTCCTGGACAGAGAGAGTGGGTGGCTTGCTTCCCAGAGAGCCTTCCACAGCCTCTACTCCCCTGGAGAGTGGCTTTCTATCTTCTCTAGATCAATACCTTGCATCTCAGTCTGACTAAGTGGGCCTGGAGAAGATGTCAGGGGCCAGTTCTGTACCCTATCAGCTCACCAGAAGAGGAACGAGGGAGAGGTCCTGGGGTAAGTCCGGCTCCCTCGGCCCAACCTTAGCAGGTGCTGCCATTGAGGCTGTACCTCCAGACTAAGAGAAAACGCAAATGTTGGAGCAGATTCAGCTGGCACATTAGCTGGGGACTTCAGCCAGAAAAAGACCAAGCTGAGCTGAGATAAAATTTCCTGGCCAGGTGGTTGGAGGTGGGGGCAAGGGATCAGGTGTGCTCAGCCTGCTCTGGCCAGATGCAAGGAGACTGGCAGTCTTTCCCATCATCCCTCCCATGAATTAACTAGAAGCATTTAATTCCTCAAAGCTTTGATCTCCCAAGGGCCTTGGAGAATCTCTCACTGTTATTGCAGCGAGCAGTCTGTTTGCCTCTGAACAGAGGGCTTTGAAATGGAGCAGAACCACATGGAACCCCACCTTGCTTAACGCCCAAATTGAGAGGTGATAACTGCTGGGTTCTTCACACATTCAGAGCCCCAAATCCCCAAAGAAGGAGTTGTACCCAGACAGGAACTTCCTTCTAGGGGATCCCTCCCTTTTTTCCAAGGTTAATGTCAGGGCCAAGGTTAATTGGTCCTGGCCCCAATGAGTTGGAGGTCCATGGCTTAGTGGTTGGTAATCAGTGTGGATGGATACCAGGAGGCCCAAGTGCCAGCCACAGGAGCTTGCTAAAGGCCTGCGGAGTTTAAGTGGCCTGTGGGTGGAAGCTGTTGGGTTCCACTCGGGAGAACTCCCAAATCTCCATAGTACAGGCCCCTTGGGGCTGAAAACAAGGGGTGAGATACTTAGGGGAAGAGTTCTGGGCCTTGGAACTTCCTCTGGGAGTCAGTAGAGAGGGTCAGGCTGGAGGGGTCTAAATGGGGCTCCTGGGTTCTTTGGCAAGAGCCAGCAAATGACTTGTCTCAAGCATGGTGAGGCTATGGTGTTGGATCTCTTCAGCCACCTTCCTAGGGGACAAGAGCATCCTCGGGATGGCTTCTCTGGGCTTCAGTGGTAGTAGCTTTAGGCTGGAAGCCAAGGATAACTGTCAGCATGTGGGGCTCCAGAGCTGGTGTCGCCTGCCTGCCCCAGCATGTTGGTAATGCCCATGGAAGCTTTTGGGTAGCCAGCTGGGGCAGCCAGCAGATGAACCACCACCCTCTGGAGAAACTTAAGTTACACAGATGAAGAGACTGGAGGCCACAGTCATGTTTGGTGGTGGTGGTTTCTGAGGAGTTTTGGCAGCACCTCTGAAAAAAAGGGATAAGTGTTTTGGGGGCTCTACTGAGAGATGCCTAGACTCCAAGAGGAGAAATGACCAGTGGGTAGCAAAATACACACTGGGGAAGCCCAGTCCAGAGGTGGGACCTAGTTCTCACGCCTCAGGAATCAAGGGAAGATTTGGCAAAGCCAGGAAGGAGTCAAGCTTCCAAGTCAACCGTGTCTTCCTGAGCATCTGCCTTTGAGGAGCCCAGAGGCTTTCTCGCCAATGGCTTGTGTAGGGAAAAGGGGCTGGCTAAATAAACCCACCCTGACCCTGGAGCCCAGAACCAGGGAAAGAAACACAGCCTGATCTGGGACCTGAGCCCCAGAGAAAGGAACACTTTATCCCTAAACCCAGAACCAAGGAAACATGCCCAGCAGAACCAGTGAAAGAACTGTGCCCTGGCTTTAGACTTAGAGTCGAAAAGCTAAGAAAGGCCAGTGAAAGAAACACAGTTTAGCTCCGATCAGAGCCATCTCTGCCCCTGGCCAACTGACCAGTGAAACCAACCAATCACAGAGCGGGAAAGTAGCACCCTGGCCCTGGAGCCCAGAACCAGGGAAAGAAACACAGCCTGGGTCTAGGACCTGAGCCAGAGAAATGAACACTTTATCCCCAAACCCAGAACCAAGGAAACATGTCCTGACTCTGAAACCAGTACCAAAGAAACATTCTTGGTCCCTAGAGAGTCAGTGAAAGAAATATGCCCTGGCCTTAGAGTTAGTGTCAAAAAGCCAAGAAAGGCCATTGAAAGAAACACAATTTGGCTCTGAAATCAGGGCCATCTCTGGCCCTAACCCACAAAACTAACCAATCCCTGGTTAACTCTGCCCCTAAGACATCCTATATAAACTGCTCTGCCTAGTCAGTTGTGCGCTGTTCTCTCCACCCTGGCAGAGGCAGCCACTCTCCTGGACTCCTTCTTCCAAAATAAATCTCTTTCTCAAAAGAGTTCTGATTGGGAAGATCTTCATTCACCGGCACAGAGAAGAACCTTGCTGAGATGTCCCTCAGGGGACTAAGCAAGAGGGAGCTGAAAAAGTAACACTTTTCTCTGGAGCCGGAGGAGATTGCTACATTTCTGCAGAGGTTTTCCCTTTTGCAGAGTGAAGCAAAAGAAGCAACATCTTAGGCCAGAGAGGAAATAGAGCTCTGCTAGAAAGCCCCTCAAAGTGGGGACTGAGCAAAGCTGTAGCGGCTCTGCAGGAGAGGAACAGGACTGTTATATCCTGCAGGGAGACCATCCCCCACCACACCAGGTACTGCCTGACTCCCCAACAGTCAGGATACCCTTCCCTGAGCTGTCCCAGCAGCTCCAGACCTGACTCTCCCGAGCAGTCAGGAAACCTTCCTGTCCAGGGCTGAGCTGTCTCACTGCAGCTCCAGCTGCCAGAGCTGTCCTAGCAGCTCAAGGTGTCGCCTGACTCCCCAAACAGTCAGGATACCTTTCCCCCAGAGGAGTAAAATTCATTTTGGTGCCAAAACCCAGGGCCAAACCCACAGAGTGGCAACAGTTACTTACAACTTGTAGGAAGATTTTTGAGGTCTGGCCAAGAGAGAGACTCCACGTCACACCTGCAAAGGATATGCAGAGACTTAACTGAGGTGACAGGAGGAGGCAGGAGGGGACACTTGCATTCCACTTCTTCCGTCAGTGTATGACAAGCCCAAGGACCTGGGAGAAGGAGCAAGTATTTTTGCTTTTATTATTTCCCACAGCTAGGCGTGCAGACAAAGTCAAGAGCAGGATTTACATAAAACATACATCCATTCCACCTGCTTGGCTATCCAAAGGCCTCATCCAGGCCTCAGCTGAGCAGCAAACTTTATTCTCAATTTTGGATGTCTCTCACTCTCTCCTATTCCACTGTGGAGTGGGATCCCTCCCCCCCACATACACACTGCTTCATCACAACCTGGCCATCATTCAGACCACTGTTCCAATGACATTCCCTGGGTGTAGATAGTCTCTGACCCTCCAGGTCAGGCAGCTGGGGTCAGGGGACATGCAAGGGACACTGGGGTTTTTGTTTGTTTGTTTTTAATATGTTAACATGCATTTTCAATGCGTCTGAGTTTGAGGAAGGCTTGCCCTGGGGGATGGTGCCTCTGGAACAGCTTGAAGGTCCTGAATCAGTGGCAGCAAATACTTCCTTGATTCCAACAGCATCTAGCCCGGATGGTTGCCAAGGCATCTCCTTAGTGTCCCTATCCTATAATTCATAAAGTCCCATCAGTTTTTTACTTTACATATTTGCAACTTTGTGAAGATTAGGAAAGTTTCCGGGTGCAATCACATGGTGGCCCCTCAAGCCTGAGTGCTTTGAGATAAGGAACGTCTGATCTATGCTTCTCCCTTAACTCCAAAGTCACAAGCTGGAAGGCAGCAGCCTTTGCACCACTGTTAGAGGTCGTCTTAGCACACATAACTGCAGAGCGGAGTTCACTAATGAAAGTTTTTCCTGTTGGTCTGACATTGCTGTCACCATCTGCATTCAAAAGTGCCGACAGCATTCTGATGTCCAAACTGTGGAGGGCGAGCTGCTGAGCTGCATGACGAAACCCTTCTGTTAAAACTGGGCCCAGGTCAGTTGGAGGTGGTTGATTTCCTGGTGTAGCAGTTGAGTATAACACCTTAAATCTTCCTGTTGTGGTCTGCCAACCACATAGTCCATAACTGCAAGAGCCACCTTTATAACAAGATTGGTGTGTCAAGAGCTGAGTTGAGCATCGGCAGGTGGCTATAGTGCTGGTTTCCTGTGGCTAGAACTACAACCCCACAGTTAGCAGTGTGAAAGGGTCCAGTACATCTTTGAGCGTCATGTACAGTTGAGAAAAGTCCACGAAAAGGATATTGTTAGTGTTGATGCAACACCTCCCTTAGTCATAGGAATGACTCTTGGAAGTTGTTCAAGGATGGTCAAGCAGGAGCCAGCAGCCTTAGCTAGAGAAGGGGATATGATGACACTGTCTTCAAGATTGTCAGTATCTAGTGTTAATGACATTGTGTTGGAAGGCACTGTGTTATGAAGATCAGCGTAGCCTGAAGCCTCTCCCTTCTAAGGCTGACTCAACCTGGTTGGGAACAGCAGCCTTGATGGCACTTGCTAGGTACTCAATAAATATTTGTAGAATGCATGAATGAAAGGCTCTTGTTTCTGCACCCTCAGCCTGGATAGCCTCCGTCACTGGGTAGCTTTAAGTTGTATGGTTACTTTCTCTTGCCAGGCTGAGCTGCAGAGGTCAGAGACCTGGAAGGGACCTTGAGCTCTTGGGGAAACTGGAGTCAGAGCAGGCAGGTTTTAGGAAACAACCTTCAGAGTGGGGCACACGCAGACCAGCGGGGCTGCAGGGGTGGGGTGGGGGATGGGCTTGAGAAAGAGATGAGACATCTGTGTGCAGTGGTAGTGTGGAAGCAGAGTTTGAAGGCCACCATAAAGGACCCATTATCAGGTCCCCATATGCAGAGGCACATTTACACACCCCAGTGTTGGGGTGTGCACAGGACCCAGAGCAGCTTTTGTTTTGTTCGGGTATTTAAACAGGATCAAACATTTTGAAGAGCTTTTCCACTTCAGAGACTTCATTCCTTAGAAACGCTGCTCCAACCGGGCAGCTCCAGGGGCGAGGAAGTCCCAGCTTCCTTAAGAAACTGGCTTCAGTGATGGGAATGGCTAGGTATGGAGTGTGACTGTCTATACAGGGAAGTGCAGTGCAGTCTTGATGGAGTGATAAGGCGGGTATCAACCTACAGGGAACTTTTCGGACAAGTAGATTGAAACAGGCCACAGAACACCACACACACAGCAGCGCCCATCTCCCCTCCCCCCCCCCCCTCCGTGTCTGTGCACAGGGAAAATGACACCCCTGCCTGGCACCCATCTCCTCATGCCCGCCCCCATCCCCCCGCCGCCCCCGTGTCTGTGCTTAGGGATAATGACACCCTTGCCTGGGTGCTTCTCCCTCCCAGAGAATGGAATTTAGGCTAGCAAAAGAGGGACTTACGCTCTGGACTCCCCTTAAATGCTGGGGTGAGCACATGCCGCCTTGGTGATAAAAAGGAAAAGAGAAAGTTGTAGGGTGGAGCAGCGGGGAGAAGAACTCAGACGCACCAGATGAGCCCAGTGCCCAGGTGGGATGACAGGACCAGTGAGCAGGTCTTCTCCAGGCTGCAAAGCCTTTCAGAAGTTTCCTGGTAGAAGGTGTTTTTGAAAGAAGTGTTAGCTGAAGGAAGAGGTCTGGTGGAGAGGTTTGAATCTAATGGAAGACATGCTAAGCCAAGGGAGGCTTGGACACAGGCAACATGGAAGTACAGAGTAGAGGCTGCTGGGCTGGAGGGCCATGGGACCTGAAAGCTGAGGGCAGAAGAATTCTCCATGAAAAAGGATGAGTAGAGCGTGTTGTGGAGGGACAGATGATATTTGTCCGAGACCGTATAGCAGTTGCCAATTGTACGGGAAAGGAGTTCCAGAAAGGAGTGAAGGGTTTTAAGTGATTGGTGATACCCGAGGTGGGAAAAGGGGGCATCAAGCTGTCAGCTGACCGCTACAGAAGCGCTAGGTGTGGCCCACAGAGGAGTGAACTGTGGAATACTCCAGAAGTACCGCATCTTTTAGGGGACTGGAAAAAGTTGAGGTCAGTCTGCTCCCAGGCCGTAGATGAGATAGGCAGGGCCGGCAGGCAGGTTGAACATGGTTGAAACCTGATACACAGCTCTTGGGAAAGTTTCTCACGCAGATGCTGGAGTCCAGATTTGTCTGTCGGGATGGGGCTGCAAAAGTAGGGGAAAGGTCAAATTTCTGGGCTGTGCCTAAGTAGGGTGCTGTTAGGATGGGTATTAAAGCAATGAGTCTAAAGCCAGGGCTCTCCGTCCATTCATTCCACAAATATTTATTGAGCACCTACGATGTGCCAGGCTTCCTGTGCCTTTGTGTGGTGGTGTCCATTGGCTTGCTGATAGATGGAGATGGGCAGAAGAAGGTTCTGCAGCAAGTGGGGAGGGATTCTGAAGGGAGAGGCCTAGAATGGTTGAGGAGATAAAGGCTGTGCAGAGAAGAGGGTGCTTTCTGGCCTCAGGGCCTTGCCTGAGGTCTAGGGAGTCTGGGATGGACAGGGCAAAGAAGAGCTCTCTCTGGGAAGAAGAACCAACATGGAGGCAGGGCAGGTTTTGAACAAGATGGGAAGCCCAGGGCCACTTCCTTCTTCAACCCAACCTGTCCTCTCAAACACCGTGGTTCTCACAGAAGGGCACAGGGGTGCCTGCTGCCCGACAGGAGGGTGAGGAGAAAGACAAGCATTCCACCTTCAGACACGACGTGGTTCAGCCCTCACCTGCCCTAAGGAAATGGAGAGGCAGAAGAACATCCAGAGCAAAAGTAAGAAACTGGGCAAGGGGAGGAAGGCACCCCTGGGAAGAGGGCTGGAGGCGGGCAGACACACAGGAGAAATGGGACCCCAAAGAAGAGAGCCCCTGCTTTATCCAACCAATCAAGGTCCTTCTGGGGGCTTTCTGAGAGCTTGAGGGGCGGCCTGGAGTAAGGACCCTAGTGACAACTCAGTGACCCCAGGTGACCCGTGGTCCTCCAGGAATGACACTTCCCTTCCACATTCCCATTTTCAGATTGAAGTCCACTCTTAGCAGTGGCTGCCTTTCCTTACTGTCCCACCACAAGACAACCTTGTGCACACATGACCTGCCCCCATCGCTGTGACAGCAACAGCCAAATTATACTCTTTTGATCTCCAGCCTTTTGTAAGGTCTGCCTCATTGAACCTGAGAAGGTTCTTGCTCACACAGGAGGGAGGCTCTGAATCTGGAATGGTCTTTCTGGAATGGCTGCTGGAGGAGGGGCGTGCTTGCAGAATGGTGAGAGCAAGAACCCCTACTGGATGTCTTTTTCCTCTTTTCACCCTCCAAAGTCTTTGGGGGGCTTAGGGAGGGACTGATCAGTGACCTCAGCAGCTCACCAGCAGGTGGCCAAGGGTTGTCCTCTCTTCAGCCCCTGACCCCTCTTCCAGAAACACACACACACACACACACACTCACACACACACAGCTGAAGAGCGAGAGGACTGGGCAGTCTTGGGAAGGAGACCTGTCTTGCTCTTCACTCTGAACAGTAGATGAGTTGGGAAGATGAGGAGGGCCCCAGGGACCAGTGTGGGAAACAAAAGTCCTGGCATGATGTGCTTCCGGGGTTGGTGGGTGGGACTCCTGCCTTTAACCTCCATGGTGGCTCCCTGAAGAAGGGGAGGAAGAGCCCCCCCTTCTCCCTCTTTCTGCATTCCTGGGGGCATGCTGTGCCAGTGTTCTGAGGCCCTGGAGCCAACCTCTTCCTGCCTGAACCCTTCCCATACCTCAGGCTTGGCCTTGGTCAAGGCCCTTCCCGAGCCTCAGCTCTTCAGTGCACTGGCTTTCTGCTGAGCCCATCGGGTGCAGGTTGCTTGGAAACGGCCATGGCTCTGGTTTCTTCTGGACCTCCTTTATTTGCCGCATGAAGATCTCCTTACACCACAGTGTGTTGTCCACAATGGTCTGAAATACAAGTGCCTTTCGGCCCCTGGGCCTCACACAGAGGGCGCCAGTGCTGAAGCTGTGACACGGCACAAGGCTTGGTGCAGGGCCGGGCCACCCGCGGGTGGGGGGTGGGGGGTGGGGGGGGGGGGGGCTCTGTCATCCCTTCAGCTTGAGACCCCAGACTCAAGAGAGACAGAGTCTCTCTTCCTACTCTCTTGCTGGTGTGTGTGTGGCAGGGGGGGGGGGCAGCCAGATGCCGCACAGGCCAGCTCAGCCCTCTTCTTTCTAAAGACACACCACCCCACCCCACCACTACTTCAGCTGCCAAGTTTCTTGGGATTAGAGAAACCGACAGGGGACCTTGCTGGGGACAAGCAGAGCAAGCATGTTCACAACAGCAACATGCTGCTGTGGCAACAGTCAGAAGACATGATTCTCTTGGTGACCTTTCACTTCTCCCTGTCCCATGTGCTCAGGGTCTACACAGGCCCCTCTGTCTCTATCAGAGACCACACTGGGTGTCAGGCTCTGCCACTTGCCCATTGTGATGTATCTCTCTGGTCTACCATTTCCTCATTTAAATAAGTGGTGTGAAGTATGATAGCTCCATCATAGCACCTCAGGTCACCATCTAGTGACAGTTCTCCACTGAGTGGCCTCTACAATCAGCCCTGCTTTCGAGCGTCCTTTTGGTGACCCGTTTCTCCGTCCATTCATGACTTTGAGACATGTTTCTGTCTCAGATTTCTTCCTCCTTAAAACCTGGTCCTGCGGAACCTGCCCATTTCTTCTTTACTCCATCCCTGCCTGGCTGGGGGCAGGGGTAGGGAGGGTCTCAAGAGGTGGAGGACGGCAAGGATGACTTCATCCTCCCCCCCCCCCCCCCCCCCCCCCCCCCCCCGCAAACCTTCCCTGCACTGGGACAGGCATCATGCCTTTCTGTACTGAGGCCTGGAGTAGCAGTCCCAGCGGACCCTACAGGAGGAATTCGGGGAGCAGTAGAGGTGGGGCAGAGACTCCAGAGAGGCTTCCTCTTCCTCCTTGAAGTATCACCCACAAAACTCAGCCTCTTAGGTCCCAGGCGGAGCTGGCGGTCACTTCACCTCTGCTCCTTCTCACATTCTTCTCCAGGGTGTGTCTCCAGAGGGCCACCTGTCTGGGTTTTCCCGCCTCCTCTGACCTGCTTGGTTGGGTCCTAGCTAGCATGCAGGCCTGGGTTGCCCCTGTGGGGGCCTGGCTGTCCTCTTCAGGTCCAGGAACAGGCCACTACGCTGCTCTCATGTCTTCTCTTTCTTACTGAAGCATGACCAGCCTTCGGTGGTGGTGAGCATGGTGGTCCAGCTATTTCAGACTGCCCAGGATGGATCTCCCATCCCTTGCCAGGCTCTTGGACTGACACAGCTCTTGTCTCTGGTGTGGTTTCTGGACTTGTAAATGCAGATTTTCTTCTTCTGAAAGACCTTGTGTCTGTGGGTTTTGCCTCATCTCTTGGGGAACATGGGACACTCCACTCCAGTGCCCATGGTGGTGGCCATGTCCCTCTTAACTCTCTGTTAAGAGTCTGCTGAGTTCTTCAGTGTGATCAAGCTAGGAAGAGCAAACACTTTTGGTTTGTTTTCTAAACATGAAATATAAAGATGGCCTTACTCAAAAGACATCCGAGATTTCAAAGTTGGTCCAGGATGTCTAGAGGGAGTGGCCACAAAGGAGCCTGAAATCAAAGGGGAAGTGCAATGGGCTTGGGAAATACGGTGTCTCCAACATTGTCACACACAGAAGAGGCCCCAAAGGAGATGACCCAGGGCTTCGGGAGAATTGTCATTTCAGGGGTCGACTTGAAAAACCAGTCTGCCTCCCATAAGCTATGTTATAGTAAAGACAAACCAGGTTCACTCCTGTCTATGATTAAACCTCTGTTTCCCAAGGGCCCACCTGTAACCTTGACTACAAATGGTTCTGTACTTCCTGTTCCAGGGATGGCAATCGTGTCTTTGTTTCAAAAAGTTGTTTATAATCATACTGCAACCCTCCCTTTGTTTCAAAAGGTTATGTGACCACCTATGACTACTTTGTTATGCCCATCTTGCACCATGTCTGTTTCAGGAGGGACTAACTTGTTATGCTTATGGTCTGCTCCTGCAACCCACCCACTTTGCCCACCAAATCCCCCATTTGCAAACCCCCTACCCCTGAGCTATAAAAGTCTTGTCTTTTTCACATCCAATGCGGGCCTCTCGAACCCTGCCTTAGGGGAAGGCAGCCCATGCACATGAATAAAAAAGCCATGGCTATTTGGGCAGGTGGTCTTTCTCCTCCCATCTTTAGGGTTAACAGGGTCTGGGCTCTGAGAGTCAACAAAGGGGATGGAGAAAGCAGTAGGGTGGGGTAGAAAGAAACCCAGGGAGGGGTCTGAGCGGTTCCTATCACCCCTAAAGGCTGAGCTGCCGCTGTAGTGAGGGGTCATCCCTAGTGGGGTGCTCTAGAGAGGGAGGGCCTGAGGACTCTAGATGGGGGAGAAGCCTTAGGGGACAAGGCTTGAGGCAGTGAGGACCCATCTGTGGCATGTGGGAGAGGAGGGAGCCAAAGCCATCAAACTTTCGGCCTCACATTTCCTCCGAGGAACTGGCACAGGGGGTATTTTCTAAGTCTTCTCTTGTGGTTGCAAGAAATCTGGAGGTGAATGGAGGGCTGAAGTGTCCCCATCCCAGCCAAGGGAGGGCAGACCTGTAAGCCAGTGTTGGCAGGGAAGTAAGGCAGGCTGCTGCCTGGTAGCAGCCTTTCTGAGGGCCAAGAGCTTGGGTGTTGCCTCTGGGTGGGGGAACTGTGGCATAGATATAACAGCCCAAACGGGGTGAGTGAGGCGTTCAAGGCCAGTGAGCTAAGGTGTCCGCAGACTGAAGCACTCTTTTAACAATGACTTTTTGTAATAAGGGGGGGAAAGAACAGCTAATGCCAAATGCCCACTAACAAAACAATGGATTGATAATTTGAGGAATGTTTCTAGAATGGAAAAGCAAGGGGACAGTTCAACTGTATATATAACCATGGAGCAAAAGAAATCAGAGGTAAAAGGGCTACCAAGTATTGGCCATCATTATGTCAAGTCCAAAATGAAGGCACAGCCAACTGGTGGGGATGAGTTCAGGAGAGTGACCACCCTTGGGCTGGTGGGAGATCCCTGGAAAGGATCCCAGGGGCCCACTGGCAGTGATCTGTTTGCTGGTCCCATGGTTGGAATGCTTTGGCCTAGACACATGTGACTCAGGCAATTTTTTTGTTTGCTTCTATCAAAGGTTAACTTTAAAACTACTTGAACACGGAGCGATGCCATTGGGCTTCAAAGCCAGTTACTTCTGATGTTACCTCCAACAAATATTGTCACATGTTCTGGCCAGCCAGTTACTTCTGATGTCTCCTCCAACAAATAAATATTGTCATATGTTCTGGCCAGCCAGTTACTTCTGCCCAACAAATACTGTCACATGCTCTGGCCAGCCAGACACAGCAAACACCAGAGGGCCAGCAATGTTTCCTGCCCCTTGCTTGTCCTTGGCCACTGCCTTCACATGCAAGTGACCAACCCCAAGGAAACTACTAAAGGCCCTCCTGGAGATGACTCTTTCAGGCTCTCTGCCTTGACCCTGTACATGGAGGGCCACCCTGGGGCAGGCTGTGTCTCATCTCCTGGGATCCACCCAAAGGGTGGTGCCTTTTCCCAATAATCCCCAAGGTGCCCAGTGGGTTTGCAATTGTCCTGCTGGGAGTATTAAGCAAACCTTCTAGAGATCTAACAAGCAGGATCAGAAACAGACCTTTGAAGGTTTGACAACACTCAATAGAACATGGCTCTTGGCATGGCTCTGGAGCCATCCATTGTGACTAGGGCAGAGTCAATTCTGGCACAAAGAGCAGATGCAGCTTAGCTTGTCTGGTCTGAGCTTGTCTCCTCAGATCTAAAGTGGGGTTGCCTTTGGGGTTTAGGACAGCATGGTCTGCCCTCACCTGAGTCAGCGGTATACTAGATGGTCAGATGTCGCCCATTTAGGTATAAAATATATGTGCCTAGAATCTGAATGTCTTGAGCCCAGTGGAGTCCTGGGACCCTTCTGGAGCCTGTACACAGAGAGCATCTACTTGGTGCTTTTGATGCTTGCAGAGAGCATGCTGCTCCCCAGCAGCCTCTGCATTCATGCCTGGTGACCAACATTGCTTATCAAGCTTATCATGCCTATCAAGCCTCATCATGGGCCTGGCCTTTTTGTTCTATGGGATATGTTTCCCCCTCATCTTAGTCAGGGTTTCTATTGCTGCAACGAAACACCATGACCAAAAAACAAGTTGGTGAGGAAATTATTCAGCTTATACTTCCACACTGCTGTTCATCACCAAAGGAAGTCAGGACAGGATCTCGAACAGGTCAGGAACCTGGAGGCAGTTGCTATTACAGAGGCCATGGAGGGGTGCTGCTTACTGGCTTGCTCACGATGGCTTTTTCAACCTGCTTTCTTACAGAACCCAGGACCACCAGCCCAGGATGGCACCACCCACAGTGGGCTGGGCCCTCCCACATCGATCACTAGTTGAGAAAGTGCCTTACAGCCGGATCTCATGGAGGCATTTCCTCAGCTGAGGCTCCTTCCTCTCTGATGACTCCAGCTTGTGTCCAGTTGACACAAAACCAGCCAGTAGACCCACTTTCAAATATTCTCTGGGGCTTTCTGTTGGTTCGTTAGCTCTTTAAACAGAGTCTTTTGATAGTTCCTGGCACTGGGGACCCCATTTCATCATGGGTCCCCTTGCCTGAGATCAGGAACCTGGGAAGGAAGGGTGTGTTTGGGGTCTTTTCTCTCCCACCAGATTTATTATCATTAATCAACAATTGTTTACCATGCTGGAGTTAACACTTGAAGTGCCACCTAAGGCCCCACCTACCCTAGATGACTCTCTGGAGAAAATGCCCAGTTGACTTTCTCTGTGTAGACTTGAGGAAGTAGCCATTTACCTTAACTAAAAGCTGCACCTCAACTTCCCTTGTTGAGGAAAGGGTAAGGGAGTGAGGGGACCATCTCTCATCCCTCCCAGGGGTGAAAAATGTCAACAGTGTGGACAACATATTGAGCTCATTATCTGGAAAAGTGCAGCTGGAGAAGATAAAGTTCTAAAAAGCCCTGGGGACATTTGAGGACAATGAGTAAAAATAAGACGTTGCTACTGAAAAAGGAGTAACTTGTGGTTCCATTACAGGAGTGTTTGCTTCTCTGTAGGTGACAGCATTGTTTGTTGCCTGTGGGGTGGGGGGGGGGGGGACAGGGCTGTAGAAGAACCATCCACGGGATCCGTTTCCACCACTTGCACTGAAGTGATGGTGCATGCCACAGCTCCTGTGCACATGGAAAGCATGCTTTCGGTTCGCTTTTCTGCCACCTCTAAGCCTGTCTGTTGTCAGATTCAGTGTCCGACAGCCGCTGTTAGCCCCGGTTTTTCCCAGTTCCTTTTCTTACTGACCACTGGCCGGGTGGTGCCAGTCCGACGCTGAGTGGCCTTTTTTCCAGTATTAATGGGAAAACTGCCTCCACCGGTGTCTCCTCCCAGCAGCTGAGAGCCATTCACTCCGCTTGCCCATTCGCTCTCAGAAGCCCTGTAGTTCACGGGTCTTGATGGGTACTGGGGATTTTGGATATACAGGATGGTAGTAAGATGAAAATACTGGTGCTGGGAAAAACACTTGCTGGCATTGAGGGGAGGCCCAGCCTGAAAGCAGCCTGGGACAGGCTGAGAAGCATGCGGTCAATGGGGCGAGCCTTTGCCCTGTGTGGATGGATGTGGAGGGCGGGCCTTTGCCCTGTGTGGATGGATGTGGAGGGGCTGGCCTTTGCCCTGTGTGGATGGATGTGGAGGGTGGGCCTTTGCCCTGTGTGGATGGATGTGGAGAGCGGGCCTTTGCCCTGTGTGGATGGATGTGGAGGGGCTGGCCTTTGCCCTGTGTGGATGGATGTGGAGAGTGGGCCTTTGCCCTGTGTGGATGGATGTGGAGGGCGGGCCTTTGCCCTGTGTGGATGGATGTGGAGGGCGGGCCTTTGCCCTGTGTGGATGGATGTGGAGGGCGGGCCTTTGCCCTGTGTGGATGGATGTGGAGGCTGGAGCAGCTGGAGTAGGACTAAGGGCTGGAGAAAATGTACAGAGTGGGCGGGGCCTCTGAGCACACTCTGGGAAGACGGGGAGGCATGGGAGACCTGGGATGGGCCAGTCAACTCATAGGGTGGCATGGAGGAGGCAGGTATTGAGTCTTGGTAGCAGAGAGATGAGGCTGGGGGATGAGAGCCATCCTTTTGGACCACTGTAGCTCATCCCAGGCAATCTGATGGAAAATGTGCCTCCACTTTTTCTTCTGGCTCTTGTGTAGTATGGGCCCTGCTGGGGCCTTGTCTCCGGCTGTGCTTCAGCTCCTGCCTTCCTGTGCAACTATCAACTTCCAATCGGACCTGAGCCAGCGAAAGCCTCTGGCCCCCTCAGCTTCTGGACATGCGCTGCCCTCCACTCTGCCACAAGGCCCCCATCCAGATTACCCAAACCCTTCCCTATAGGGAATGTCCCTACTTGCCTCTTCACCCTGGTAGACTGTCTCTAGATGTGCGCAGTCCTCAAGCGGTGTGGCGTCACAAGCCAGAGGGAGCCTGGGGCTGCCAGAGCCTCTGTGTAGCATCTTTCGATACACTTTCTGGAAAACTGCAGGAGGTGAAGTACGTAAGGTCTTCATTTGCCCTGAGTCCTGGGAAGCCCTATGGTATCATTAATGGGTGCTGTGGCAACTTGGAACTTGCTTCTTTCAGGATCTGCCGCTTCCCACTTGCCCCTCTTCAGCATTCTCCCACTTGCCAAGTCCTTCCGTTCCAAGAAGTCTTCTTGGCTTGGTCCCTTCCTCATCTCCTAAGCCTAAGGCTGCACCTGGAACTCTGTAGTCCATATTTTAGGTATCACTTTTTTTTTTTTTTGTACTCTTTAGGGCACCAATTGCTCTGATCTCTTAATAGCTCCTCAGGCAGGTCTTTTCTCTTTCTAGCAAGATGATACACCTTTTGAGAAGAAGGCTTGGCCCTCCCCTCACCCCACCTCCTGGGAAATATACAGAGAAATTCAATGCCCATCAGGGACCCTAGCCTAAACACCACTGCTGGAAGTGGGAAGCTGATGATGGTTCAGGACTAATTGGCCTGCATAGCGTGGTGTCTGCTAGGGACAGCAGTGGTACCCACTGGACATCAATAACAGGCAAGCATCTCACAGGGGCTGAAAGACAGGAGTTCTCCAAGGAAAAGGGAAGTGAAACATGGTGCTTAGGACCCTCAAGGCACCTGTGGGATGTGAGAAGGCTCGAGACACCCAGAGGTGGGGTCAGAGATGGGGTGAGACCAAGCATGGAAGCTGTAGACACGAGAAGTGAGCCAAGAAGACACCCCCAAAGGTCCCTGGGTCAGACCTGCTATCCAAAGTAGGCAGGCTGGGCTGGTAACTTTGTGTTAGGGGACTGTAGAGACCCAGAAGCCACCCCCATCCTCCCCAGCTTAGCCCAGACATATGGAGGCTATGGAGAAAGTGGGTAAGTTTGAGCTAGTGACAGAAAAAGAGAGGCCTCCCCAGGCTCTTCCCAGGGGTGCACAATCCAGGGGCTGACCAGCACAAGCTGAGCTGGACTGCAGTGGGGGGGGGGGGCTAATCATATCTTCATCTTTCCTGTATCTTAGGGAGGAGTGGAGAGAAGTCTGCTGAGACCCCATTCATGTGCATTTCCATTTAGCAGAGCTTTGCTTAACCCAGGCCTTGGCCTAAAGGCCATGGGGAAAAGGCGGGGCCGGGGTGGGGTAGGGAGAGGTGTCCATCAGAGACACGTAAGACAGCCTCCCTGCAGAAGCCACCAGAGGAATCTGTACAGTCAACCATTGTTCCTCAGGAAGCCACCTCAACTCATCTCCTCTTGCTCCCTTGGGGTTTTTGTGACCTTCTTGTCTTCTAACGAGGTCTTGTGTTCCTCTGACCCTGACAGCTACAGATCAGTTCCCAGAATAGAAACTGCCCCTATGCCATCAGTGTGGCTCTGCCAGCCTCTGGGGAAAGCCTGTGGGGCTCCCACAGTAACAGACTGCCCATCCTCAGGCTGCCTGGCCATCCTGGTGGTCTTGTTTTCTTATAGCACTTATCATTGTCTGGACTCATCCATCCCTTGCCAGTTGTCTTTTTCAGAGCCCTGTAGAAAGCTCCAGGCACGCAGACATCACCAGGTAGGGGCCCACCCCGACAGGACTCAATGAGTATTTGTTGAATGGATGAATGGGTGGATGACAAGAGATGGAAAAGCGCCAGGCTCTGGAGGAACCAGGGCCACATCAGACCTTCTTGATTAACATCCCAAAACTCTTCTGGCAGAGTTGCTGGCTTGGGAGAGGGCCTGCTGAGTCCTGGTAGAGAATGTTCTAGGCCAAGGCTGGCCCTGCCTGCTCCCTGACAAATGGCTAGCTGCAAGATTTATGAGTTGGGATTGCTACTCCTGTTTCATTTGGGCCTGAACCCTGAAGGCAGAGGAAGGACCACAAAATGTGGTCCTTCTCCCTTTTCCTAGGCCAAGGCCGCCTCTCAGGCACCAAGAGTGGAGAATGGAGTCCACAGGCAGGAGAGCAGAAAGCATGGTCTCCAGGCTACCTGAGGGAGTATGAGGAGCAGTGCTGTGTAGAGTGAGCCCACAAGGTCCTTTGGGATGGTGGCTAGTCCAGAAATGGGCCGCAGGGTACCCAAAGACAGAGCTTTGTGTCAGGTGCAGGAGAAAGCCCACTATCCCACTCTGCCCCTGCCCTAGATTTGGGGTGTTTGGGATGGACTTTGGCCCCTGATCTCTTTCCAGCATGCAGTGACCAGTTCTAGCTCAAACTAACCATACCATCACTACCGTCTCAGAAGCCCCACCCAGCCAGCATAATGGGAGATCAGAGGCACAGAGGGCATCCCGAGATCCCCCCTCCCCCAGGATCAGGGGATATAGGACAACAGAGGCGGGTGATAGGGGTTGGTGAGGGGGTGACACAGATGGGGGAATAGAGGGCAATGGGGGGTGTTAAACACATAGGAGCTTTATCCAAAGTTAGGTTTCCACAGATTCGTAGGTGATAGTTACGCTTCCTCCCTGTGTACTTGTTAGACAGTTTGGAACTTTTTAAAGGGAAAAATACCTTGAGTTTGGGAAAGAGATCACAGAGGTCTGGTCAGGAACATTTCACAATGTATCTGCTGGGCACAAGGAGAGAAAGAACTGCCTGTCATTTCACCCGGTATGGTATGGCCTGGATCTGCTCTGTCCTGAATGGAAAGACCCGCCACACCCCATCACTTATCCCAATAGCAGCCAAGCTGGAGCCTCAGTGCCTTGACGTGTTCTCAGGACAGAGGACCACAGCTTTGGACACGGTGTGCCACTCTAGCCTGTAAGTTGTGGACTTGTGTCTGCAGCCACCATACTGTTGTACCCTCAGAGCACCTGGTCCAGGGAACATTGCTTTTGCACAGGATGCTCCATTCCCTTCATATCCCTGTCCCCTGCTGTGGAACAGGGATCCAGTTAGGTCTCCTGCTTCCAGGTCTTGGGTTGTCCATCTTTCATGCACTCTTTGGGTGCCCGGGCCTAGAATTCTCAGGCCAGTGTCCTCTTTCCTTCACAGCTGCACCCATCTGCCTTGTCTTCTGAGATCTGCTCTCTGTCCCTCAGCGGGGCTGCTGACAGTTCTGGCTCATTTTTCCCCTGTCACCTCCTAGACAAATGTGAGGTCTCTGTCAATCTTAAATGTTTCTGTGCTGAGGACAGAGAAGAGGACCATAAAGGACATGAGGATCTGAGGACCTACGAGACTCTGATATATCTCAAAAGGGTCTTGAACATGTGTCCTTGACCAGAGAGGCCCATGGGTGGGGAGGCATCCCTGGCTGAGTTCTTTACAGAGCTGCTGGCTCACCGCTTCTCTGGATTTTCTTGACCTCAGGATACCTGGGATCTAATTTGTCCTGAATATTGTATGTGGGCTCACAAGTTGCAGGAAGCCGTGGGGCTGGGTGGGGTGGGGGGCAGGAAGCAGAGAAGCCAGCTGTCCAAGATGGCAGAAGCTGAGGCAGAGAGCTGGAGAGGCGCATGCGTCACCACTGTGGGGACTGGGACCTCCGTAAGTTAGAGAAGACTTAACGAGGGGCTTTGACTAGAGCAGAGGGGCTTTCTAAGTAGGACAGACGACCTCGAAGTATTTTCAAGGAGAGACCCCCCACCCTGGAGGCTGACTCCGCCTGAGGCTCTGTCCACAGTGGTGGAACCCCAGCCAGTTTTGTACGGGATTGGGCAGTGGGTTTTCTAACAGGCAACATCACTACTGTTCTAGTTTCTCGGGATCCATATGCTTAGGAAGCTTGATAAGTGAAAGTTAGGGGATGTGGGACTGAAGGATGGCTAAAAATAGTCACCAACACTAAACTCCCCTGCAGTGCCTGGGACCCTGGCAATATAGAAAGACTCAGTTAGCGTAGAGGGGGCAGCAAAGAGGGCTGCTTTGAGCTGTCACTGGCTGAGGAAGTTGGAAGCCTGGAGCGGGAGGCTGGTTGACAGGCTCCTGGTGATTGCAGGCTGGCTTTGAACTCAGCTTGGATGGCCAGACTTGCGGTCTACTCACCACATCTCCTGTGAAGAGAAATTGTACAAGATTGGGGATGACGGGCTGTCTGGGGCCAGGCAGGCTAGAATTTCATATGCTAGGGTTGGTGCCGCAGGGGATCAGCAACTAGCCAGTTTCCACATCCAGTGCCCCTGAGAGCAAGGCCAGGAATTAAAACCCAGATGGAGATGTGAGAGGTGACAGTGAAAACCCAGAAGCCTCTCTGTTTGTTCTGGAAACAGTGAATGTGGCCAGGGAGAAGAGCAGAGACGTCAACTGTGTTAGCTACATTCCAAGAGGTGGCAGGCAAATCTGGCTTTGGTCCTGAAGGGAGGCTGTCTCCTTCCCTTCCCCATCAGAAGTGTGTTGAGAATCAGGCTCCAGCTGAGGCCCTGGTGAGGAAGGGAAAGAGAAAAGAGAACCTGCTCTCAAGTGCAGCTTTGGGAATGGGAGAAGCCATCTGGGCCAGGTCAGTGTGAAGCCTGCGGTTCCCCACAGCCTCTCCGCCCTGGCCACCTGCACAGGCAGGGCAAGGAGGTCTTGGTTTCCCTAACTGTCATGGTTTGGATCTTAAATGTCCCTCAATGTCACATGTCTTGGAGACTCTATCCCAAGGACCCAAGTTTTCAGAGGTGAGGCAACTGGTTCCCAGAACTCTGCCCTCACCATGGATTAATCCACTGATGGACTCATAGTTTGGTGGGTTTGGGGGAAGGGGTTGCCATATAAAGCAAGCCCTCTTTGCTTCTTGGCTTCCACAAAACTTGGTGCCACCTCTCACTCCCTTGCCATGATGATTTGGATTACCACAGACCTGTGGGGACAAGGCCAAGCCACCATGGGCTGAAACCTTTGAAACTTGAGCCAAAATAAATCTTTGCTCCTTTCTCCTCCCACATCGCTCACACTGTTTGCAAAGCTGGAACCATCCTTGTTTCCACATGCTAGAGACAGGACGCAGAAGAGGCGCTTGGCCTTTGGAGGTGTTTGATATGCAGTATCACTCCAGTGTGGAGGCCAGGTTAGACCAGAGGAGGTGCAACTTGATCAAGAATGCTAGCAGGCAAGCATCTCAGGGCAAAAAGTTCCCAAACCGAAGACGGTAATGAGCCCTGGTGGGAGAGACTTTTGTTACTTTGTGGGGTTAAATTTTGATCCAAATCAGGCTTAGGGCCATATTTTTAAGCTGTAGATCAAATAAAGATATGTCATTTTCTCTGCCCACTGTACTGGTTAAATGTTGGGACTCTGCCTGCCCTAGCAGCTGCCCTGGGGTATCTGGAGACATGTCCTCTTCAGTTTTAAGAGGTATCCTGGCCCCATAGTTCCTGGTCTTTAGTTTGCCGGAGATATTCATTGAGTGAAAGGAACAAATTAGTGGTGTCAACATGCGGCCAGGCCCCGGCATGCCTTGCCCTGAAAAGTTTCTGTCCTGCAAAATGGTATAAGATTGGCCAGACAGGTCTCTGCCTTCAAGGGGTGAGGTGGGCCTGACTGCCCCTCCCAGGTGCTCTCCCAACTCTAAGGTCCTAGATGACCCTTGGAGGTGGGGTCAAGGGAGCCCCTCATCGGAAGTAGGGAGTCTGGCAGCCATGGTAGGTGAGTAGGGGACCAGGCAGCACATGGGCCCTTCTTCAAGGCTGGAGAGGATTCCAACTGACCCAAAAGGGCAAAGCCTAGGGAGATTCTATGGGGTTCTCGGGCCAGAGGGTATGTCTGTCCCCAGTGGGCAGCCAGGATGTCCTAGGAGGGTGGGTAGAGATCTCCAGGGCCTTAAGTGGCGAGCCAGGCTTAGCAGCCTGTCTCCTGCTATGTGGAGAGAGTCAGTTATGGCTTGGTGCAAGCCTTGAGGACCTTACCTCTCTTTCTGCCATTGTGAGCATGTCACCTCATGCTCACAATGTCCTAGTGTGTCTCTAGGCATCTTGCAGAGGGAAAGGACAGAGGCCTGGTGGAAAGGCAGAGCTCTTGCAGACCCAGAACCTTCTGCTTCTATCTCATCAGTCAGAGTCGACCCCAGGCCAGTTCTGTGTGCAGCCACTGAAGGTGGCCAGGGAGGAGGGACATGATGTGCAGCTCGAACCCATCTCTCACAGTCTTATTTCCTGGGCCAGCTGTTCCCTCCTCCAGAGGCCCTTCATGTTGAGGGCTGGGTCTGGACTCTACCTGCCTTTCTAAGGTATAGCAAGGGTAATTAATGCCTAGGTGTTCAGGAACACCTAGGGGTTGATAGTCAGCAGGGTGGCTGGTGTCTGCCATCACCAAGTGGCCATGTTCACTAAATTTTTAAGCAGCGCAGCACAGGTGTCAGGACAGACACAGAGGAGGAAATGGCAGTGAGAAAGGGTGGCGTGGCGGGTGGAGAGCTTCTGGGGCCTGAGCAGTCTGAGTCCAGACCTCAAGGGCCCACTAGATCAAGCCAGAGAAGTCAGGGTGGCAGAGCTGAGTGAGGCATGAGCTGGAAGCTGCGACTGGAAAGGAAGTTGGCCAAGGCACGGCTCACAGCTGAGACCCTGGATAGTCGGAGAGCAAAGGACAAGGGAAGAGGCCAGA